>NW_025201968.1:0-4720 GCF_004010195.1 Chiloscyllium plagiosum
GTTTTCACCCTCTGTCAATGTCTGTGCAGTGACGTGGAGAGGCCGGAAGAGGATGGCATTGCATCACTTTAAGCACCACGGAGACTGCCAGACCTGCCCCACGCAGAGACACACAGATACACGCACAGCAATTGTTAGGTCACAACATTGAGCTCATCTGGTAATTTAAACAAAACATAAAGAAATGCTCAATTTGCCTTGTAAACTGTTCAAATATGAGTGACAGAGCACTCCCAAATTCCACTGTTTAAACAAAAATATTAATTCATTTTTTAAACTCTGAAACTGAACATTTTACATCAACTATTCACAACTCTGATACCAATTTCTCTTAACTGCTTATTACCCTACTCCAACTCTACAGCAATATACTGTTTCAAAAGGACATTTATAAAAATTACATAAACGTAATTTCAAAACCACACAGCAGCTGACCTCATACCAATATCCCTTTTTCCCATCTTTCCTGGGAAGACTGGCTCATGTTACAGGATGCTATCGAAGTGTTGACATTTCAGCATTCTGCAACCTGGGAACACATCCTTCCATGACACTGTCTATCAGTCTCCCCATCCCTGTCTATCCCCCAACCCTTCCCATGTGGTGCTATTTAAACTGATTCCCCGGCCAACTCTCTCTGGCAGTGATGTTCACACCCACAGCACCCCCTTGTCAGGGCACAATGGAGAGAGGGGGCTTTAAATGGGTGGGAGCTGCACATCCCATCACTTCCAGCATGGGCTGCAAGTTTCCCCACAATGGGCAGGGATGTAACACAGTGTTACTGAGCAATGCACTGGGGTGGTGTACACAGTCCTACATGCTGGGAGGGTAACTGCTCCTGGTTTACAGATCAATGCACTGGGGTGGTGTACACAGTCCGACATGCTGGGAGGACAACTGCTCCTGGTTTACAGATGAATTCATGGGTGCTCACTGCACAGGTCGCTGTGCTGGTCAGACTATCTGGTTGAGGTTTATAGATAATACAATGATGTGGTCTGTTCAGCTCCCCATGCTGGATGGATATTTGATTCAGGTTTACACATTAGTACCCTATTGTGTTCTGCACAGCTCCCCATGCTGGACAAATATCTAGTCCGGGGTTAGAGATCAATGCCATGTTCTGGTCTGCACAGCTCCCGGTGCTGGACAGATATCTCGTCTGGGCTTATAGATAAATGCATGGGTGTGGTCTGCATTGCTTCCCATGCTGTATACTTGCTGGAGGAACACAACAATCCAGGCAGCATCAGGAGGTGTAGAATTTGATGTTTCAGGTGTTGCCCTCCTTCAGGATTCTTACAGAATGGTTACACCCGAAATGTCGACTTCTCCACCTCCTGATGGTGTCTGGCTTGCTGTGTTCTCCCAGCTTCCTGCCTGTCTACTTTGGACTCTAGCATCTGCAGCTTTTCTGTCTATCCCAGCTTCCCAAACTGGGCAGATGTCTAGTCTGCGTTTGAAGATAAGTGGTCTGACATGATCTGTGCTGTGTTTCACTCTGGACAGATTGCTGGATTATATTGATCAGTGCAATGCATGTATCTGGACAGATTGCTGGGTTGTAATGAGCAGTACAAAAGCCTGATCTGCACAGTGTTCCACGGTGAACGAATATCCCCTCTGCGTTTATGGTGTCTGGGCTGATTCTGTGAGGTGGATTGAGAATGTGGTGTATCTAACCATTTAAGCTGATCTGGCAATGCCTTTAATTCCCATTCCTCTGAATGGACCCTCCATCTCTCACCCCAATAATGTTACAGTGTTCCCAGGCACAGTACATCATGTTGGTGGGGTGGAAAGATCATGGACAGGTCAAGGAGTTCCCCGGAACGTTCTGTCACCGACATTCTATAACTGACATTCCCTGGAACGTTTTGTCCCTGATATTCTATAACTGACATTCCCCGGAACGTTCTGTCCCTGATATTCTATAATTGACATTCCCCGGAACGTTCTGTCCCCGACATTCTATAACTGCCATGCCCCGGAACGTTCTGTCCCCGACATTCCATAACTGACATTCCCTGGAACGTTCTGTCCCTGATATCCTATAACTGACCTTCCCCGGAACGTTCTGTCCCTGACATTCTATAACTGATATTCCCCGGAACGTTCTGTCCCTGACATTGTTTGTGAACGGCCGGACGTCAGTGAATTGAACAAACGATAAGATCCCGAGGGAAGAGTTCCCGTTCCAGGGGGAAGGAGACACTGTTCCGTAGGCCCCTCAGGCAGTTAAAGGGGTGAATACATTTTCCCTGCGTTTACATTTCTTCGCGACACAGGATCGACCACAATTTAGACCAAAATACGGGAATTCCCAAACTCTGTTTGTCTTCAGGAAACTGGGAGAGAATCCTTCAGGACAGCAACGTTTCCACCCTCTGTATTAGGAACAGGGAAGGAGTGACCCCCGTGTCTGCTCTCGAGTGTTCGAGTGTGTGGAAATGTTCTAGAAACCATCTTCCTTATGGATGTGTCTCTGTGTGTTTGGGGAGGGAGGGTTTCTTGTGGTTTATGTCACATTTTTGTCAAAATTCCGACCTTCCCATTTGTTATTCCAGCTCCAATTATTTTGATAAATCCCTGAATACAGGGACACATTTGAAAAGCTCACTGGGTCCCCAATCAAACGGGTCCCTTTGCCTCCAGGCAGATGGATAATGGGTTTGTTTTCCTTCTTCACAGTTAACGTAGTGATAATCTACGTCCTGCTTTATAAAGATTGTGGATTGTCTCCATGTGTCAGACGTTACCTGGGGGCCATGGCAGCGGTGGATCTCCTGGTCATTATCCTTGACCTGATACTGAGACACATTCCCATTGTTTATTGGGAACAGTTTTATTTCCTGTACTCCGTCCCGGTGTGTAATATCCACGCCGTCCTGCTTTATGCAGCCACTGACTGCTCTGTCTGGTTCACCGTCACTTTCACCTTTGATCGGTTTGTTACCATTTATTGCCAGAAGCTGAAAAGTAAATAGTGCAGTGAGAAAATGGCGGCTGTGGTTCTGGGATCAGTGACTGTGCTGAGCTGTTTAAAGAACATTTCCTGGTATTTTATGCTCACGGCTTCGTATTTGCTGGTGAACCGCCTCTGGTTTTGTGATGTAACAGACGCTGTTTGATTATCCAGTGTCTGGGTCACAATCGTGTTCCTCCAGCACATTCTAACCCCGTGTGTCCCATTTATCCCGATTCTGCTGCTCAATGTTCTCACCGTCAGATACATTTTGCTGACCAGCAGAGCACGCAGGAGACTCCGCGCTCACACCAATGGGGACGCTCAGTCTGACACAGAAATGAGAAACCGAAAAAAATCCATCATTTATTGTTTGTGATCTCGGCCAATTTCATCCTGTTATGGTCAACCTTAATGCTGTATAATATATGGAAGCGGTTGGATTGGATTGGGTATCGGTCTGTGTTTCTCCATCTCTTTGTGCAGGAATTGGGTTTCATGCAGCACCTCCTCAGTTGCTGCACAAACACCGCGATTTATGCCTTGACCCAGACTAAGTTCAGGCAGCAGCTGAAGAATGTGCTGAAATATCCCTTCACCCAAATCCATCCATCAATCAAATTCCCTCATTAATCAATCCATCCGGGATTTTCTCATTTCAGTTCAGTGTTTCAGCAATGGAGCAGCCTGTCGCTATGCTAACGGACTGAGGGTAGCGCTGGTTTATCCATCCTTATCCCTCAGAGGAGTTACAGGGACACATTTCAATGTTTTTCACAACTTATGGGCCAGTGAGAAAAGGCACCATCCCACTGACTGTATCCATCACTTACATTTGAAAACAATAAAAATGTTCATTAAAGCGAGCCGAGCAGCAGAGTGACCGATGTTGTTGTGTGTCTTTGTGTTGGAGAAGCTGAGCTGGAGAGAGACAAACTCAGCCCCAAGTCCTGGTCCTCAGGGAAGGGGAGGGTACCGCGCCCTGAGCTCAGGCGCTGGCTTCATCTCCCTCTGTCCTTACTTCCCCTTCTGGGTCTCCCACTCCAACTTGGCTCTCAGCAGAATTCACTTTGCTCCCTTTGTCCCTCTCCGTCCCTATATGTCTCCCACTTTCACACTGCATCACTGTTCCTCTCTCCTTTTCCCATTTATACACTCAATTCCACTGTCGTTGCCTTCCCCAAACTCATTCTCTTTCTCTCCATCTTGCGATCATAACCTCCCAATGTTACTGTCTTCCTCGAATCCTTCAGTGCTGGGGGATCAGAAGAGGTTGTCGATCTTCAGTCCGATGTTAGGGAACAGAGATTGGGATGACATGTCAGACCATTGCTAGGGCAAAATATGTTGCTTGGGCCAAACACCATTGCTCGGGGACATAGTGGATGTGAGAACACGAGCCGTTACTGGGGGGTAACAGGTGGAGTGGCACCATATGCTGTGGCTTAGACTGGTACAACAGGATATGACAAACATTTTGTGGGACATACTGTCTATTACTCTGGGAATACAATGAGGATGGGGTTAAAGGCCATTTAGAGGGGATCAACTGGGTCGGTGTTCACAGGTAGGTCACTTTAAGGTGTGTGAGGGGTGTGATGGTGGGAGACTGTGTGGGCGTGTGAGTGTTATGCTGGGGGAGTGTGCGAGGGAGTGAGCCTCATGGTGGGGGAATGTGTGAGGAAGTGTATGTGAAGCTGGTGGAGTGTGTGGGAGGGTGGTGGGTGTGAGCGTGACGGTGAAAGTGGAGTT
>NW_025201968.1:5538-7469 GCF_004010195.1 Chiloscyllium plagiosum
GGCTTATGCCCGAAACGTCGATTCTCCTGTTCCTTGGATGCTGCCTGACCTGCTGCGCTTTTCCAGCAACACATTTTCAGTGTGGGAAGTGTACTGCAGTGTGGGAAGAGGCTATTTGGCCCATCAAGGCAGCATTGACCCTTTGAAGAGCATTCCACCCATTAATTCTGCTGCCCCCCTGAACCCATGCCCATAATCCTGCATGATTTTTTTAAAACTATAGCTAACCCATTTAACCTGAACATCCCTGGATGCTATGGAGTATGCACTGTGTGACAGGTATACAGTGTGAAGTGTACAGGTGTGACAGGTATACTGTGTGAAGTGTACATGGTGTGACAGGTCCACTGTGTGAAGTGTACAGGTGTGACTGGTATACTGTGTGAAGTGTACATGGTGTGACAGGTACACTGTGTGCAGTGTACAGGTGTGACAGGTACACTGTGAAATGTACAGGTGTGACAGGTACACTGTGTGAAGTGTACATGCTGTGACAGGTACATTGTGTGAAGTGTACAGGTGTGACAGGTACACTGTGAAATGTACAGGTGTGACAGGTACATTGTGTGAAGTGTACAGGCGTGACAGGTACACTGTGTGAAGTGTACAGGTGTGACAGGTACACTGTGAAATGTACAGGTGTGACAGGTACATTGTGTGAAATGTACAGGTGTGACAGGTACTCTTTGAAATGTACAGGTGTGACAGGTACACTGTGTGAAGCGTACAGGTGTGACAGGTACTCTGTGAAATGTACAGGTGTGACAGGTACACTGTGAAGCGTACAGGTGTGACAGGTACTCTGTGAAATGTACAGGTGTGACAGGTACACTGTGTGAAGCGTACAGGTGTGACAGGTACTCTGTGAAATGTACAGGTGTGACAGGTACTCTGTGAAATGTACAGGTGTGACAGGTATACTGTGTGAAATGTACAGGTGTGACAGGTACACTGTGTGAAGCGTACATGGTGTGACAGGTACACTGTGCGAAGTGTACAGGTATGACAGATGTACTGTGTGAAGTGTACAGGTGTACAATGATGTGGCACATCTCGGCTGTGGACGGCCTGGCTCCACCCACCTCTTCTGTGTAACAGGTGCGCGTGTCACGTGATCCATCGCGGGCGTGTCCCTGAGGGGGTGGGGTTTACCGTTCCCACGTGACCCCGGCTATATCCCAGGCGCTCCGAGGGCTCTGGGGCCGTTGCTATGGCGCTGTGCTGCCCAGAGGTGGCTTTGAGGGAGCTGCAGGAGCCGGCGGTGGGCGGGGAATGGCAATTCTTCTTGGAAGTCAGCGATGGCATTCGCATTTACCGCCTGTTCCGCCAGGTGAGCCCGAGCCCGAGGGCGGAGTGGCCTGGCCTGGCCTGGTGGTGTTCACGCTGTGTGGGGAGGGGGTGGAGAGAGGCCGCAGGTTCAGTCACCGGCTCGGGAAGGGTCCGGGAAATCCGGCTCCATCAGGGAGTTAGCTGCAGCCATTAAGTGATGTTTGAATAATATTTCAGACTTTACAGAAACACACTCTAGCCTTTATTACCACTTTGATTAATATCTATGTCCCATGGTTCTGCCCTTAGTCTGCATAGAATATATTTTCGCAAATTATCAACTTTTTATACTTTTCTAAAACAAGACTCATTGAATTGAGTTAGTAATCTCAGTATAAAAGGTGCAAACATGAGATGTCGATGGTCGTCTCACTCCTATCTTGTTGAGTGTGGTGATGATGACGATTCTTCTGTGTTGGTTCTGTCAGTGTCACAGGCGAACCTCAGTATTCTAGGAGAAAGTGAGGACTGCAGATACTGGGGAGTATTCTGTCAGCGTTCACAAATGTGGTACGTGGACATGATTTTCTGCTGTTAACTAAGGGATGCATATTGGTCAGGATGCTGAAATAATTCACCTGTTCAAAATAATGCTGAGGATC
>NW_025201969.1:0-7469 GCF_004010195.1 Chiloscyllium plagiosum
GGACAGGAACATGTGAGGGAAAACTCAGGCCAGGAGTTAACAAACGAAAGAGAAGGGAAATCCTTAATGAGCTAGCCACAGCACACGGGGTCGCAGTGTCACCAGGCAATACCCTTGACTTGTTTAATTTGGAAATAAACTCAGGATCCTGACCCAAGCAAGTTAACTGAGCACTATAAGGACTGAACACGACAATCAACAGGAGACAATGGGACTACCAGTGGAGAATCAGGCTAGCCATCAGTTAGTTACCATCATGGAGGGTCACACCAAGACAGTTAGTCATATCATCCAGGGCCCAATCAGGGATGGTGGTGAGTAGGAAAACCACACCTTGTGCAGTATATACGACAACGGGATGATGCAACAGCTCAGGGAGGACATCAGGCATGCTGGCCAAGGGAAAGGCCCATCCTGGATTAGTAACAAACAGTATGACCAAATGTTCCAAGGGAACACGCACACAAATATCTCTCACTGTCAATTACAGCAGCTTACCAAGGTCTGGTTTAATGACAGCTGCAAGGATACTCTCGATGAGATACTGGGCTTCGTGCCAGGGATTCCTATTATCCCGAGCGACGAAGTTGGGATGGGGATCTTTGAAGTCAAACGTATTGGAATTATACACAAAGGGTATGTGGATGGGTTACCGTGACACCTTCCGATTTGCTGTGGAGAGACAGGGGACATTTACTAAAGAGTCGTCATTGCCAGTTTGTACGAACAGGACATACCAGCACATGCCCATTGCCTGTCATCCATGAATTCAGCTCCTCTCATATCAAACTGTGGCTCTCACTGCACTCACAATGATATATCTCGTGTTACTGATGGTTAGGGTTGCTGGCTGGAAAAGGTGAGTATCCTAACAGAAGTGTATGATCACTTTGAATAATGTCTGGACATTCACCCAAGTGGTATAACATAAATTGTAATCACAGGGTTCTCCCTTAATTCTATTCATTGGTGGGATATGGCAGCACTGGTTGGGCAGGGTTGGGCAGCTCGTCCCTAGTTGTCTATTGAGAAGAATGGAGAGTGACAATAAAAAGGCGGTCTGTGATTTATCTAGAGGGAGACTTAAAATAAGAGTGAGGTCAGGGATTGTCTCCATTGTTGGTCACTAAGCCCCCTTCCCTCAACAAAGGCAGTAAGTTCTCCTCCCTTCGTCCTTCATGCGACTCAGAATCCTGGGCATTGTGGAATGGGGAATAAATTCTGACCTTGGCAGCAATGCACACTTTCAGTGTGTGAGTAGATTCACATTTCAATCAGTGAATGAAATGTTCTTGTTCAAAGAGGGCAACTCCTACCCTAGAGAACAGAACCACAGCGCTAGTGCATATTTTCACACCTGGAATAAACTGTTTCGATGCAGTATAGGCTGAAATAATATGCGATCTCAGGATGGGGCTTGTGGTGTTTGAATGGACAGTGTTATTGCTGACAGATTCCAGATTCTGCTTTTGTTATTTCATTATGATGTACTGAGTCGCAACACTCCTTGATAATCAGGATTAAACAAGTTATTGTATTAAATTTGTTGAAAAAAAAAGCAACAATGCGGAGTAATGCTGTCATCTCAATCTCCCCAAGGAGCTTCCATCCATTATAAGGCAGTGAATGCATCAGCTCATAGTTTCAAACAAGGAGCTTGTCAGCTGCCTGAAGGGGCAGAACTCACACAGAAGAATGCATCTACAAACTCAACACATGGAGAACGCGTTCCACACCACTTTTGCTTTTATTGGCATCCCTGGTCTGACTTTATGTCAATTGAACATGTTTTAATCTGCTGCTGATGTGCTCTCTGGTTTTACCTTTTGAACAATAATGTCCCCAGCTCACTGAGTGGTCAGCCTTATCCAAACACTGGGACAGTGATAATAATTCCCTGAACAACATTCTTGGTACAATTCTCCACTTAGAGAGACTCCCAACGTCACTGCTACTGCAGCATTCTCTGGTCTCAGTGTTATGTCATCTGTTCCGGTTTAATACAGTGTGAGGCTATGAGGAGAAATCAGGCCAGTTAGTTCTGAAGAAGGATCACTGGGCCTGACATATTAACCCTGCTTTCTCTCCCACATATGCTGCCAGTCCTGCTGAGCTATTTCTGAATCTGGTATTCAAATGAGGCCTGTTTTTGAGAGAATATTGAAGGTTAAGGGATGATCTGAGCGAAATCCTACAAGATATTATCAGGAAAAGAGAAAGCATTTCCCTTGCTTGGAAATTCTAGAATGAAGGAGCATAGCCTGAGAAGTAGTGCCAGACCATTCAGCGTTCTATACACAAAGGGTCGGGGATTTTTGGAACTATCTTCTACAATTGGCAGTGGGTACAGAAACAGTTGGTCAGGTTAAATGAGATATCGTTTTTTGTCAAAGGATTTGAAGAATATGAGCCCTGTTTTGATTTGTAAAGCTTCATCTAACTCCCATCCCTTCTGTAAATTCTCCCTCTTCTCACTGTCTCTGGTCATGCAATTCAAATCTTGACAGCTTGTCCCCCGATTCCAGCGTGCCGAGATTTTTGACATGTACACATGTCGAGCTTGACAATGCAAGTATCGCAGCAGACCTAACATTCAGACATTGTCAATACTGAGACTCTGCATGATCTGTTATGCTGCACTTTTTTTAGTGACACATGGAGTAGTCTTGCTTGAAATCTTACTCAGGTTCTGATAACTTGTTTTCTGGTCCTGTTGTGGGTCCAATCAGGATTTGTTCCAATGCTTCGAGCAGGGGATGACCTAATCCAATGAAAAGAGGAGAGTTTGGTTTATGGACAGTACAATCAGCAGTTCTGTGACTGAGTTGGGAGCAAGGTTCCTAATGGTGTTCTATGCCTGCCAGCATTGGAGCTGTGAACTTTAATAATCAATTGCAATCACTCAAGTAATTACCTTGCAAACAAAAAGTGATCACAGACTCAGAGTCGTAGCCATAGAGTCATAGAGATGTACAGCATGGAAACAGACGCTTCGGTCCAACCTGCCTATGCCGACCAGATATCCCATCCCAATCTCGTCCCACCTGCAAGCACTCGGCCCACATCCCTCCAAACACTTCCAATTCATTTACCCATCCAAATTTTTCTTAAATGTTGCAGTTGTACCAGCCTTCACCACATCATCTGGCAGCTCATTCCATACGTTTACCACCCTCTGCGTCTGCTCTCCTAAAAGGGATGGTGAGCTCAGTCCGTGTCCAAACTCCACACTCTATGTAATGTTTGTGCTGAATGAAAATTTGAGGGTGATGTGAAAGTCTTAAAATTCAAGCTCATTTAAACATCATTACTTACACGCACACACTGCGCTGAGTTTTGATGGTAAAGTCCTATTGTTGCACTCTGGAACAGTAGGTGAAATTTATGATCAGTAATTCAGCGCATCTTTTCCAATTTTACTTCCACAGTTAATTTTCTGGCGATCAGAATCCTTTCACGTGGACAATGTGGTGTGGCTCCTTGTTCTAATCGTTACCTGGTGGTAATGACAGCTGCTGATCTGATGGTGATTGTCACTGATGCAAAACTGAGAAGGTCTGCGTACTATTATTACCCATTGTGTTTCCTGGATATCATTCCAGTGTGCAGTGTAATTGGGATCTTATATCATGCAGTTACTGACTGCTCTGTCTGGTTCACCATCGCTTTCTCCTTTGACCGATTTGTGACCATTTGTGGTCAGGAGCTAAAATCAAAATATTACACTGAGAAAACTGTGACTGCAGTTCTAGCAACAACCTGCACCCTGCTCTGTTTGATAAACATCCCCTTCTGTTTTCAATATGAGCCTCAGAGGTTAATCAACAACATGCTACTCTGCTGTAATACAAAGTCAAGCCACTATACTGAGACTAGGTAGGTGGTATTATATTGTCTTGATACGGTTTTGACTGCTTTACTGCCATTCACTTTGATTCTTTTGCTCAATGCTCTGATAGTCAGACACACTTTAGTGACCAGTCTAGTCTGGAAGAGACTGATGGGTGAGAGCAAAGGAGAGAATCACAGATACCAGAGATCGAGAACAGAAGGAAATCTGGGATTGTGCTCTTCACCATCTCTGAGAGCATTATCCTCCTGTGGTAAATCAATGTTTTAAATTTCTTAAATTACGTCATTCAAGCAATAGATCATGATGATTTCCCGTCTTTTCTTTACAACTTCAGGAGAGTTGGCTTAATGCTGCGGAACATAAGTTTTTTCACAAACACATTTATTTGTGCAGCAACAGTGTCCCATTTCTGAGCGAGGATCAGGAAGGCTGTAAAATATCTGGTGACATAAATTCCTTGCTTAATGAATAAATGAGGAGAAAGTGAGGTCTGCAGACGCTGGAGATCAAAGCTGAAGCTTTATTGCCCGAAATGTCGAATCTCCTGTTCCCTAGATGCTGCCTGACCTGCTGTGCTGTTCCAGCAATAAAGTTTCAGTAATGAATAAATGAAACTCCTTGGTGGAGTCCATAGGAGGATTCATTGTTCTCAGACACTGATTTTTTTATTTAATGTACACGTGGGATGTGGTTCTCTCTGGTTCCATCAGTGGTTATTACCCGTCCCTATATGCCCCTTGAGGAGATGGTGGTGAGCTGTCTTTTTGAACAGCTAAAGCCACAATTCCATTCAATACCCTCATCTTTGCCCTGCCAACTAAGCCCGCCACCGCTCCCAACTTGACAAAATATAAAGAGAATGGAACAATACAACACAGTGGAGGTCTTTCGGCCCTCGATTTTGCGCCAACCTCTGAAAACAATCTGAAGCCCATCTTATCTACACTATTCTATTATCGTCCATATGTCTATCCGATGACCACTTAAATGTCCTTAAATTTGATGAGTTTACTCCTGTTGCAGTCAAAGTATTCCACACCTCAGTACTCTCTGAGTAATGAACATACCTCTGACATCTGTCTTATATCTGTCACCCCTCAATTTAAAGCTGTGTACCCTTGAGCTTGGTATCACCATCTGAGGAAAACGTCTCTCACTGTCTAATCTTCTAATCATCTTGTATGCCTCTGTTAAGTCATCTCAACCTTCTTCTCTCCAATGAAACAGCCACAAGCCCCTCAGCCTTTCCTCATAAGACCTTCCCTCCAGACTAGGTAATATCTTGGTAAATCTCCTCTGAACCCTTTCCAATGCTTCCACGTCCTTCCTAATACCAAAATACAGAAAGATAGAGGAAGTACGACAATGTTTGATCACGATACTGTTAAAAATGAACTAATTACTATTCTACCAGAACAAACGTGACTGCCTAACCTAAATTAATCTACAAATAAGTTAAACAAATTTAAATTAAACTGAATTCAAGTCAACTTAAATTAAGTTGTATCGCGCTACTTTGTTCTCTTTCACTCCCCACACCGCCACTGAGCCTCCCACTTGCAGCACCAGTCATTGTACCCATATTCTTTGCCCCAGCCTCCCACTCTAAGGACCCAATGGGCGCCCATACTGATTCACACTGCAAAACCACAACCGTAATTATTATTGCTGATAAGTCTGCGTCAAAGAATTTAGAAAGGATCACCACTTGTTGTAAAACTACTTTGTTTTGTGGTGCATCATATTTGTGAGATAATCTTAGGGGAGAGACTCGGTCACCAGCCTACACCACCCCAAACGATCTGGGGAGGGGGGGGGGGGGGGTGCCAACAACTAATTCATTAAAATTTTATTCCTCGGACAGTGGATAAGAATTTTACAAAATCTCTTCTCGTGATCCACCAGCGAGGACAAATTCCGGAAACTCAGTAGAAGAAATAGTGGATCTAGTTTAACTTCAATCCCCAGGATGTGCTTCAACTCCCTTACTATATTACTCCAGTATCTCTGGATCTTACAACATGACCAGCAGCAGTGTGTGAGAGTGCCTATACTAATGTTACATTTGAGACACCTGGTGACACTCCTCTTTTGAACTTTACCAGCCTGTCTGGCGCCGTTTGAGCTCTATTTAAAATCTTTAATTGAATGACCTGCTCTTCGACGCATATGAAAAATCTCCTGAAGATTTCCCGTACTTCCAAAGAAATATCCTCCCCAGCTCTCGATTCCACGTCCTGCAGAGTCTCTCCACATCTCCTGAGGCACGACGCTTCTGTAGATGACCCTTCTGTACGAACTGAAAGAGCACCCATACATCAGAGCACTCCTTTCTACACGTCTGACTTGTAAAACTGAGCTGGGAGGGTGGTCTTCCACTGTATATAATTCCTTATCTGAAAGTACCAGAAAAGGTCCCGATTAAACAATCCATGTTTCCGACCTAGCTGGCTAAATGACATCAAGACCTATCCCTCGAATAAATTTCTCAGACAAGAGATTCCCTTATTCTCCCATGCCTTAAAGCCAGAGTCCGTTGCCCCAGTTTTAAATCCTGTGGCTCCCGCCGATGGGGTAAACGGCGACATCTTAGACCAATTGCCGTCGTCTTGCCTCATCATCCTCCCGGCTTACACCATATTTAAAACGATTGGACTCTTACACTGCTCGGTCACAGATTTCAGATTTCATTTTACCCGTGAGCAATAAACTAACTAGCGGACATCTCGACTGCATGGCTTCAACGTGAAGCCAAATCGACTTCAAATCCCCCCAATCCCAGTCAGCGATATACGCCAACAGGGTGCTTAATTGATATCTCTTCAAGTCTGGCAGGTCCACCCCTCCCTCAGTCTGAGAGATGCAATTTGATAAATTTAATTAGGGGGCACCTGCGACACCAAACCATTGAGCCTCTGTAACACGCGTCTAGGTAGCAACAACGGGAGCATTCTCATAGGGTATAACAGGTGAGGAGGAACATTCGTTTTGATCAGGGCTCTTCCGCCTAACCATGTTATTGGTAATCCCTCCCACCTCTATAAATCTTGTTTAACCCTATCTGGTAATTGTACATAGTTAGCTTTATACAACTAGTGTAAGGCAAGGGTAATAATAATTGCCAAATATAAAAAAAATTGGAACGACCATCTAAACGGGAACAAACTCCATCTTTCAGATCAAGAACTTCCACTAATGCCCTCACTGGCATGGCTCTCGATTTTTGTAAAGTTGATCATGTATCCTGAAAAACTGCCAAATAAATTAATAGTTTGAACCAATCGAGGAACGGACTCCTACGGACTGGCCAAGAACAAGAGGATGTCATCAGCATATAGGCTGATGTTGTACTCCCTTGTTTCTATCCTGGCCACACGATTTCACGTTTACTCCTGATAACCTCTGCTAACGGTTCCATTGCCAATGTAAATAACAGCAGTGAAAGAGGACACTCCTGTCGACTACCTCTCCCAATACTAAAGTTATCTGACTTAGTGCCGTTTCTGATGACCGCCGCCTTGGGATCATTATACAATACCGTCACTCATCTGGGAAAGGATGCTCCCCGCCCAAACCCAGACCAAAGCGCTCGCGGACTTCAACCAGGTATGGACAT
>NW_025201970.1:0-7470 GCF_004010195.1 Chiloscyllium plagiosum
GACAAGCAACTTCAATTTCGAAGTTTAACTTGCTCAGGGACTACTTGCAAGTGACTCTGTCAGAGAGAGAAAAGGCAATTTCGGTTTTTATAACACCAAATGGACTACATCAGTTCAACGCCATGCCATTTGGCATGAAGTACGATTCTGCCACCTTTCAGAGACAAACTAAAATAAGGTCATTGCGGGATTTTCCAACTGTGTGGTGAAAATTAATGACATGGGATTTTTTTAGTCACGCGTAGAAGGAACATTTACAGCATGTAGTCGGCTTATTCGTTCCACTTTGGAAGGCAGGCTTGGTGGTCAGGGTAGCTAAAAGTTAATTCGCTAAAACGCAAGACACCTTCCAAGGCCATGTTATTGGACATGGATAAATGACACCACGGGATGCGAAAACGAAAATAATTGGAGAATTTCCCACATGCTCGACAAAACACAGCTGTACTACGGTTCCTGGGATTAATTGAATGTTACCACAACTTTGTGATGAACTTTAGCAGTGTGGCTGCTCCAATCACCGAATTGTTAAGAAAGGGCAAGATGTTTCTGTGGGTAGCCGGCTGTAAAAGGCATTTTATAGCCGAAACACTGTGTTAACCACTGCGCCAGTATTAGCCAAACTGCATTTCACGAAATATTTTAACGTGGGTATCAATGCCAGTGATGTAGATGTGAGTGCGAAGCTCCTGCAGGAGGAGGACGAGGGAATAGAAAGACCAACGAGTATTTCACCAGGAAGTAGAACGTCCTTCAACAGAAATATTCAACGGTGGAGAAACCGACTTTAAACTTGGTGTTGGCATTACAACAATTCAGTGCTAATATTACCAGCAAAAAATCTGAGACAATCATAAACACTGATGATAATACATTGACATGTGTGGAAACATTTCAGGGCACAAATGCCAGACTGCTGCTGCAGCCATTCAATTTGACAATTGAGCATGTGGCAAGTGCTGAAAACGTGATTGCTGATACGTTATTGAGACGCGAATGGCATATCGAGGCGTTTGGTTGTGGGTGTTCCACGGCCTAAATTTGCATGTGGTTGTGCAGGTTTGCATGTTTACAGTTAGTATATCGCATATGTATGTTTAGATGACAAACCGGATTTTTTAAGGGTTATAAAAATGAATCCACCATTTTTTTATTGATGGTTATTTTCTTTACGGGGAGGTGTCACAAAGCTGATTCCTTTTTTCTGAAGCTGTTCTTTTTCGCAACGATACTATGCCTTTGTGTCTTTTTCCAAAGTGTTCATGAACGCTCCTGGGTCCGATTAGATTAGAGTGTTTCAGAAATTAAAGGTTATTGAGAGGCATTTTTGTTTATATGTCAACAGATGAGGTTTCAGGCCAAATTGGTCATGTTTTAGAAGTGTCCCGTATAATGAAAGTGGAGCTGTCAGCTCTCGAGCGGAGTAGTTCAGTGCAAGACAGAACTATTTGAGAGTTCAACAGTGAGCTGTGCGAAAACAGACTTTTTCTCTCTTTCTGCCCTTCTAACTTCGAACCGTAAGCATGTATTCCAATTTTCTAAACCGTTGTTTAAGGAAGTTTGCTTATTTGGACTGTTGCATACAATCAGAAGAGCAGACTTTTGTGTAGTTTGGATATAATGAGTTGTGTAGTTTTTAAAAATTCTGTTGTTTGAATTTCATTGTGTAATTTCCTGAATAACTGTTTTCTCTGTTTTAAAACCAGGTAGTCAAACTAGCCAGCTTCCCTGGGTAATTTTCACAGTGCAGTGCCGGAAAAATAACTGCTAAGTTATGGTCTGGATTGCCTGTTCAAGAACGTTTTAAGTGGTCTGGCCTGGTCCATAACGGGACCTTCAGATATAACTGATCAATATCTCGCGCTTTTGCTCCTTCCTTTCTTGCCAGAAGAACGTGAGAGATCGCCACTTTCTGACGTCGTACAGCACTAGTTGCCACAATCAAAGAATCATCCTCTACCACCTCCACAACCTCCAACAGGACAGTACCATCAAATATAGCTTACCGTCCCTTCCACTGTCAGCATTTAACAGGGACCGTTCCCTCTGTGACACCTTCCATCACCCCGAACACTTTCGCGTTCCCTCATGGCACTTCCCCATGATGCATAAGCTGCAACACTTGTCTACTCGTATTTGTACTCCTCACTGTCCGAGGCCTCCATCACACTTTACAGTCGAAACAGGATTTGACTTGTATTCTTTCAATACAGTCTCATATCCTTGTCGCTGACAATGCAGTTTCTTTTACAATGGTGAGACGAAACACAGACTGCTTTCACGTACAATTCCACTCCGTCTAGGAATAACCTTGACCTTCGACTTGATTCTCATTTCAATAACACACACAAATTTAACGCTCACGTTTCTGTCCTGGGATGCTGTAATGTTTCGATGAATCATAACCCAAGCTCCAGTTCAACCGCACTTTACACTTTGGTACTACACAGCCTGTCGGAGTTAATATACAGTTGGATAACTTCACAGCGTGACCCACTATGACTGTACTCCAGTTTGCAGTATTCCCCCTCCTGGTCTCCCTATGACCATGTTTTGTTTGTATCTTGTTAATTCAGCACTCAATGAGAGAATCTATTTCCCCCATTTAACCTGAATTTAAACACATTTTTGCATTTAATTATCATTTTCCACAGTTTAAACCACATTTGTTTTGTGTATTGGGTCTTCACATCCTTTGGTTCCGGTCACACTCCTCCACCATTGTCAAAGGAATATGAAAGCAAATTCCAAACATTTTCAATTCTGAATAAGTGTTACACTGGACTTGAAAGATTTACTCTGTTTCTGATCTCTACTGTTAGTACCAGATCTGCTAAATTTCACAATAAATGAATAAACATAGAATTTATTTTCAGTAAAACAATGAACTGTGGGTTATGGAATCTCAAAGAAAAATAGAAATTGCTGCACAAACAAGAAGCTTTGATGAATGATCGCTGGACTCGAAAGATGAACTCTGCTTTCACTTTGCAGATATTGCCAGATCTGTTTAGTTTTTCCAGCAATGTCAGTTCCTGAAATGTTTCCAAAGACATGTGTCAAAGCTGCTCAAACACCGCGCCAAAGTAGGAGCACCATGCATTGGGAAGTGAAAGATAACACAATGTGCATAAATTCAATGGTCCTGGCACTACATAAGCTGGGTGTCACTGACACTACATAGCTCTTTATCATAGTCATGGAGAGAAACAGAGGGAAACACATTTACCTTAAACACAGATGATAGCACTACTGGAGGGAACAGGTTTAGATGGACTCGTTAAAGGATTTTACAGAATCCATATACCAATTGTTATGATTGAACGTCACAAAAATATAAGATAGAAACGGCAGTAATCCATGTGGTCCATCGATTTTGCCTCCCAGTTCAGAATAATGATGTCGGATTCTCTGTCTTCACACCATAAACCTGTTCTGTCTTAATTGAGTTAATGTCGAGAAATCTTTATATTCCGTGCCTTGTCTTCCACAGCCTTATGTGGTATGGAATTCCAAGGTTCACCAGTTGCTGAGTGCAGGCATTTATTCCCTATTCAATGCAGAGTGGCCTGTCTGTGCCTAAACCAGTGAGCCCTTGGTCAAATGTTCCAGCCAGGGGAATTATCATCCCTTTTTTGAATCTGTCTCAGCCTGTCAGAGTTTAATATATTTCACTAAGATCTCCGCTCATTTTCCTAAACTCCTTGGAATAAAGGCCCAATCGACCCAAACTCTGCTTCCACAACAAGCTGGTCATCGCAGAGATCCGTCTGGTCACCTGAGTTGAGAGAAACATTGAAGTGTGTCTCTGGCCCCCAGGATGGAGTAAGGTTGGGCAAACCAGCACGACCTTCATTTGGTTACCACAGCAACACGCTGCAAGAAACATCTTCAAGTAAGTCGGAAGGAAAATAGTCCATTATGATTTTGCTTTCATAAATGCGTTAGTATTCTCCCAATTTTGCTTTGATTTTCTAAATATTCAAAGCAGCATCCGTTATAATAGATTTCAACAGATTCACTACTGCAAATGACAAGTAAACTGGTCTTTATTAATCATTCTCAATTTTCTTTCTTTCTTTAATCATCTGTGTTTTTTTTTTACACAGAAAGGTTTCCTAAGTTCGCACAACGCATATGAAAATAACACAATGATCGCCATTGAAATCAGCATGTATATTGCTTCTTCCTCCGACATCATAGTACGACATACATCGTGTCTGTCAGATTTCTCAATGCTCAATCCTCAGCTGTGTTTTCAAATCCTATCTCGTTGTTAATATGGGTGATTTTAGTCTTTAATTATGGAAGTCCCACAGTTATTTTATTCTCGGGATTTCCTGGATTTTCCTCCATGAAAGCAGACTTAAAGTGAATGTTTAGTTTGCTTGCAGTTTCTCTGTTCTCAACAATAAATTATCCTGTCTGCACATTCAGTTCCACAATTGATTTCATTTTCCTTTCAGATATCAGTGGAAACTTTTCGGCAGTTTTTTTTTATATTTCTTGTTAGTTTGCATTCATGTTCTCTTTTCGGTTTTCTTCCAAGTGTCTTGGTCCTCCTTTGCTCTGTCCAAAATTTCTGAATCCACTGGCTGACCACAATATCTGCATTTTCTGCGCCACTTCATTTGATCTAATACAATTTCCAACTTGTACTCCTAACCATCGTTGATTCACTTCACCCGTTTATATTTGCACCTTGGAGTTACATATGGGTATGATATGCTTCACAGTGTTTCTTTCGTAAGAGCCATTGCTTGTCATCCATTAAATATTATCATGTGCTTTTCCAATTGTTACCACACGGGCACACCGCCGACATAGTTTAAACCAACAACACAGAAAATATTTATCAGTAATCAGTGAAAATGTGAGAGGGAAAGAATTATTTAAAGTAGTTTAAACATGTATTTATTCATGTATAACAGGGAATAATTAGCTAGCAATTATTTGCGACTCCTTCCTCGAGCCTATCTTTCTTTCCTTTCTGTAATGCTATTCAAATAAAACACCGTGATTAAGATTTCCAAAAAAAAAAACAAAGCTAAGTAGTTGTCTAATCTTGCTCTATCTTGCTCTGTAGATCTTCTTCTTCTTGGGGATTTCTGTTAAGAAGGCATTGGTATATTAAGGTATCTTGAATAAAGCTATGCTTCGAAAAGTCCTTTCCCGCTGGTAACTTGGCAAGTCTCTCTTATCTGTTCATGTTTTCTTGGTTTTATACCCCAAAGCATTGGATTGTGTCATTGGATTTTGATGTTGTCAATAAACTAAATTGACATTTCATTGAAGTGCGGGACTTTTGGGATGTATAATTCAAACTGAATCGCCGAATTCGAATTTGTTTTTGTCTTCAAGCAACTAGCGACTCTCGCTGCTGGACAAAATTTTACATTGTATCATGTTCAGAACACTTGGTGCTGTCAGGCAGTTCAGCTAGGTTTTAACTGGATAAATGTGTTGTACCCATTATACCTTCATTACACAATTCACTGAAGGCAACTTGCCTCCAACGATTACAAGTAAAATAGAATTTTGTCTCAAAATTACAGCTAGGTCCTTTTTTCCAGGATGTTCTGTTCCTTCTCCGTCGATTCATTTGTCAGGAATGTCAGGATTGCCTTCTCTGTCGAGTCCTCTGTGCAGAATATCTTCTCCGTCACTGGTACCATTGTTATGTAGATTATGCTTTCTTTCATGCATCGATGAGGCTGTGAGAGCCAACGATTCTCTCTTGAGAGCTGAGAGATGTTAGCTCTAGCAGATGACATCTTGCTCTGTGGCCTTTGCTCAACTGCCCCCTTCTCTTATATCCTTTAAATCAGTATTTCTCACAATAGAATGGTTCTCACGTTGTCAAAATTACCAGATTTATATTTAATAATTTTGGGCATCTCAGTGCCTGGTGCACTGCGTCTAAATGGAAAAGCCTTTTATCTTCCTAAAAAGAAAAACATCTGCTGCATGGCCTGCTAACTGCATGGCCTTTTGATACAAGTTATTCATTTCGGGCACTCTGTGATCCGGCACCCGTTCAAGCTGCAAGTCACAGACATCAATCTTAAATGTACGATCACGGGGGAAAGCAAAAAAACAGCTGATCCGGGGAGCACATCATAAGTTTCTCCTTAGCATTTTACAATTTTACAAACACAAAATTCTAAATTTGGGCTTCCATATCTACAATTACTTTATCCAATTTGGCAAAACCTCCCCTCTTTGAAAATAAAATGAACCATCATCATGAAAAGATGTTCATTTTTTAAATTCTAACTCTATTATATTACTGGAATCACAGCTCATTCGAGTAAAATTATACATTTTATGATAATTCTGCTTATGTATATGATTTAACATTACCGTTTCTATCCTCTATAGACAAATTTTCTATTAAACCTGCAATAAAGCATCTATGATGATACTTCCGTGACCCACAACATGTCCAATCCATGAATGAAATGCTTGTAACATGACACTATAACAAAACACTCTTGTGTCCCTGTCCTTAAGTCTTTTCAGAAATGTTGAATGATTGTAATCAGCATTTTCAATAATCTCTGATGCATTGTTTGCAATGTAAAAATCAATATGTTGTGAGTCCATTTGCAAACTCAGTAATTCCTTTCTAAAGGTTGTTTTTGTTTGAAGTAACCGATTGGCCTTTCAATTCCACAATCATCCCCCTGTAACAATACCATTCCATCACCTACATCACATGAGTCAATAACGATTTTGAAGGGATTCAAATAATTTGGCGTGACTGAAACTGATGCGATAGTTAACACTGTTTTTTATATTATCAAGTGCCTCCTAGCATTGTGCTTTTCATCGAAATTTTTATTCTTTAACAAATCCGTCAACGGTGCCACTACAATACTAAATTTTGGTAAAAATGCACCTGTATAATTCGCTCAGTCCTAGATAAAATAGCATTTCCTTGTCGAAGATTCTCATGGAAATTTCTTGATGGCCTTCTATCCGAATCTCTGTTGTGCCCTCAAAATGCCACTTCCACCGACGCAAATATATGTTTTGCAAAGTGTGTGATGTACTTTGACTCCATAGCCTCTCACAAACCGCTGGCTAATGCTACATGTGATCTTATCACAATGCCTGAAGATCACAAAGTGATCTGTTTCGAGTGAAAATTAGCTAATTCTGCAACAATTCAGTTCATAAGCCTTTGAAAAGTGACTGATGCATTTTTCATTCTAAAGCCTATTACTTTGAATTGAAATAGGGTATTTTGGATTATAAAAGCAGACATTTCTTTGGATCTTCACGACAAATGTAATTCCCAGTAACGGTGAAGTTAGTCCAACTCGGTGATATAACAGGCTTTTCTGACTTTTTCTATACACTGCTCCAGCCTTGGAATTGGGTATGAGTCAAATTTATTTGCAACATTGACTTCCGGATAATCTGACAGAATCATTGACTGTAATCAAGTTTTGGAACCAAAACGAT
>NW_025201971.1:0-1476 GCF_004010195.1 Chiloscyllium plagiosum
TCAGGATCTGACTGCATTTCCTGCAGACGAAGTCAGGAGTATCGGTGGTCACCCCTACCTCAAACATCCTGCAGGAGGAACATTCCACCGCCTGCGCTGCCATGACTGTACACTTTCTCCAAAAACAAGAACACTGAGTCAATAACACTGAGTCACTCAACACACCCACTCAAATACTAATCACTTACCTTCCCGCCCAGCTATGCGCTCCAACCTCACTTCCGCTGCTCCCACTCAAATGACCATTGGTGATTAAAGGGTGAGTATTTATACTCACAGTTCTCCTTCCCGGCTGCCCCTCTGTTTGCCGTCACTTCCTCTGCTGCTCCCGCTCTTTTTGTGAAGAGAGAAAAAAAAACACCGCTGCCCACTACAGGTAAGTAATTTTGAAACAAACTGTCTTACCTTAGCTGTAGTCTCCCGCGTTCGCCTTTATTCAGCCACTGCTCCCACTCAAATGCAAAAGAGCCATATTAAAACCCTGGAGACAGGTCAAAGGAGTTTTATCGAAATGAGTGATTTTAGATACAAGGAAAGTTTAGAGAGATTGGGCTTATTCCCCTCTGAGCAGAGAAGATTAAGAGGCGATCTTATAGAGTTGTTCACTGTTTTGAACAATTTTTGACAGGGTTAAGGAGATTTTGTTTCCATGAGTTGGTACGTCTGTAACGAGTGGCAACAATTTCAAGATGGTCAACAAGAAGTTTAGAGAGATTGGGCTTATTCCCCTCTGAGCAGAGAAGATTAAGAGGCGATCTTATAGAGTTGTTCACTGTTTTGAACAATTTTTGACAGGGTTAAGGAGGGTATTTTGTTTCCATGAGTTGGTACGTCTGTAACGAGTGGCAACAATTTCAAGATGGTCAACAAGACAGCTTGGAGTGAGATGAGGGAGTTGTTAGGATTTGGAACACGCTGCCTGACAGGATGGTGGAGGTGGATTCTGTTGGAGGTTTCAATGTGCATATTGCAAATGAATGAAGTTAGAGAGCAACAGAGATAGGACTGGAGAGTGGGACTAGCTGGATAGCTCTTTCTAGAGCCAGCACAGACATGATGGGTTGAATAGCCTCCTTCTGTACTGTAAATTCTATTATTCCATTTCATCCTGTCAGCTCTTTGCTTTGCTCAGGTCCTGTTCAATGTCACTCCTGCATTTTCACTCCCAAATGAAAACTTTTACACTTGCTCCATTGTTCTCCATTTCTATCCCTATTCTCAATCTCACTGAGTTCTGATTCCTGTCACTGAAATGCTCCCCCATTGATCGCCCTTCCAGCTGCCCATATTCATTTCCTAAATTATGGTCCAAAACTGTCCCTTCTCTTTCACCATCACCTTCTCAGGGGCAATTAGGGATGGGCAATAAATGCTGGCCCTGCCAGTGACACCCACATCCCAAGAAGCAATTTAAACAATGCCTTTCCTTCGTCGGGTTTGTTAGGTATTGGCTACAAATGTTCAAACGTTTTCCCA
>NW_025201971.1:1948-7471 GCF_004010195.1 Chiloscyllium plagiosum
AGTCTGTTTTCTGTCAATGTCAATCTGGAAAAGGGAATAAAGATGATGAAGATTCAGTCTCTGTCTCTGTGTGTTTTGGAAATGGACCACTCCGTTCAGCTGATTGGCTGCATTTCAGCATGACGTTGTCACAATTGGCTGCTTGGCCTGTCAATCAATAAGACATCTGTTATTGTATAGACTGCCAGCCAATCATCAATCATTTTCAAATGATCTCTTCGATCTGGAATCTGTGGAGGTTACAAGATTCCAAACAGAACAGAAACTGAAATCTGTTGGGACTCAATGGTTACAATCTAAGGCATTCCCCTTCACTCTGTTGGTCCAGGCCCAGTTGCTGGGATTGCACTGTGCACTCTCTGCTGCATGCTGGATAGTACCTGAAATGATCTTAGGCCAATCGCTGTCACTACAGGCTGTGTCTCTCTGAGTGCGAGTGTACTACATAATGCTGCCTGTAGATGTCACTCTGAGTGTGGGTGTGTTATTCAGAGAGACACCTCCAGGCAGCATGGAGTGTGAGCATGTGACTCAGTGATTCCTGTCTCTCTGAGTGTGTATGTTACTCAGTGTTGCCTGGAAGTGGCTCTGAGTGTGTGCGTGCTATTCTGTACTGCCTGTAGGTATCGCACTGAGTGTGAGTGTGTCACTCTGTGCTGCCTGTAGGTGTCGCTAAGGCATTTGTCTCTGAGTGATGGACAGAGGATGGGCTTTGTGATGGGGATTGAAGATGAGGCTTTAATCTTCCCAAATATCGGATGAAAAACAATTCAGTCTTTATTAAACTTCACACAATACCAGGTTATAGTCAATCAGGCTTCTTTGGAAGTACAAGCTTTCGGAGGGCTGTTCCTTCATCGGGCTGGATCGTTGGACACAGAAATTATAGTAAATTGAGATGGTAGCTGAGAAAGGTGAATGCTGAGAGTGTATTCTCAGTAAGGGAGGGAATTCAGAGGCAGTGCACACTGTGTTCCCTAATGTGTTGCCCGATTACAAGGGGATATTCTGGAGCTGGGGTCATTGCAGTAGTGGCTGCCTGCCCAGCCAATGCTGACTAGCCATAGTCGTATTTCAATGGTCAATTAGCCCTAAACTAGATGCAGCAATATTATGTTACAGGGAGGGGAATTGTCTGAACAAGAGAGGTTGAATTCTTGAATTCCAAGAGGGTTGCAGTGGATTAATGAAGGGTGCTGCCACCATGAAGGTGCCACCTTCTCTCCCCCTGCCTCAGCTATAGTGACCCTCAGGTTAATCACACCATCAGTCATCTCTGTCTGTAATGAGTGAGACTATGTTTCTCTGGGATGATGACCACGTTCCTGGGTGATGGACGAAAGGCCACCTCTCCCAAAGGCAGCACAAGCTGGATTGAAGGGGCATCAAGAGTAAGCATGGGGAGATTGAGGGTGACAGAAGGAGGGTGTTGGTTGGCAGGTTGTTATTCAGAGTCGGGTACCAGAGTATCAGTACTTCTGACACTCCCCTTTTTAATCTGTCAGCCAGGGCTCCCTGATTGGACAAGGTTAACAGCCCCTGTCCGGGAATTCATATTCTATCAAAAGGAATAAAACATTTATTGAACAAGCAGCTCAAGAGATTAACAACACTAGACAAAATGAATGGTTTGGAGGGTTTCACTACAAACATCACAAATGAGATTTGGAAAATAATGTTTTCACTCAGCGGGTGGTGGGAATCTGGAATGGACTGTCACAGAATCCCAACAGTGTGGAAACAGGCCATTTGGCCCAACAAGTCCACAACGACCCTTTGAAGAGAGACTCACCTAGACCCATTCCCCAAACTAAGGCACCTAACCGACACATTCCTGAACACTATGGCAATTGCAACATGGCCAATTCAGCCTAACCTGCACATCTTTTGATTGTGGGAGGAAACTGGAGCACACCGAGCAAACCCACACCAACACAGAGAGAATGTGCAAACTCCACTCAACAGTCACCTGGGGTTGGAATTAAACCTGGTGCCTGATGCTGTGAGACAGCAGTGCTAACCACTGAGCCACCACGCCACCCATACAAAAGGCCCAAAGAGTTGAGCTTTTGTTAAGTTCCGTGAGCCTGATGTGTTATAAGCTATAAACACACAACCCTCTGTCAGGGAAGGTAGTGGATGCTGGAAACCTTACAACCTTTAAATATCATAACATTCAAGGATTTGGGATAAGTGCAGGAAATTGGGATTAGAGTGCCTTTAGCGGTAGTTATGTCTGTGCAGGCTCAATGGGCCAAAGGGCCTTTTCTGCGCTGAATCAATCTACACTTCATGCTGAGAGGGCAGTGTAGGTTAATGGTGACTAGATGAGGCAGTCACAAGATGGCAAATACATGATCTAAGCTCAGAGAAAATGGCTCAAGTTTCAGTGAAGGCCCAAGTAGGTGCTTGGAAGGAGGGTCAAGGCTAATGGAGACAAGGTCAATGGAGACTGAGCGAGGACACAAGGTGCTGGCTGGCATCTCCAGAGGTTGTAGTGAGGCATGTGGGGATAAGAGGGGAGTGTGGAGGGAGGGAGTGCAGTTCCAGATAAAATGTGACCTTTGCCAGCAGCAGCATGAACTTCAGCACCAGGGGGTGTCCCTGACTGTCACTGGCTGCTCTCTTTGTGATTCCACACAGCCACACTTCTGGTCACTACACAAAGTCTTGCTCATGTCTACACTACCGTCTACACCACCATCTACACCCACTGTCTACACCACTGTCTGCATCCTCCATCCACATCGCCCATCTTTCTGCTGTTGTAAGATTGTATCCAATGATTCCATTGAGATTACTGTAACAGAAACCTGAATTTTAGAACTGGCAAAGATTGTCTTATAACCCTGACCTTCAAAGTCTGTCTTCCACAATGGGCTGATTAATATTAATTACTGAATGCCATTTGATTTCTGTGATGGCAGGACTGACGTATAACGAGAGGTTGAGTTGGTGAGGATTGTGTTCACTGGAGTTTAGAAGAATGAAGGAAGGGAATCTTGGAGAAAGCTGTAAAATTGGAACAGGACAAGACAATGTAGATGGAGGAAGGATGTTCCCAATGCTGGAGAAGTCCAGAACCAGGCTCATAGTTTAAGGTTAAGGGGTAAACCCTATAGGACAGAGATGAGGAAAAATGTTTTCACCCAGAGAGTGGTGAGCCTGAGGAATTCTCTGTCACAGAAAGTGGTTGAGGCCAAAACATTACGTTTTCAAGAAGGAGGTAGAGATAGCTTTTGTGGCTAAAGATTCAAGCCATATGGGCTAGGGAGGGATTACAGTACAGTGCTCAATGATCAGCCATGACCATAGATAGATTCTTGATGACTGAAAGGATGAAACATTATCAGACAATGTAGAGTTGAAGTGAAAATCAGATCAACCATAATCTTATTGAATGGGGTAGCGGGTTCAAAGGGCCGAGTGGCCTACTTTTGTTCCTTGCCCATTTGTTGCCTCGTACACTTTCACACGATCAGAGAATGTAGTTTATATTTTCTACCTGCAGATTAAGCTGCTTGTACAATATGCTTCATCTGCGCAGTGTTTTCTCCTGCTTTTCACCAGGACATGTTAAAGATAATGTTCCCATAATCAATCCATTAACTCTGTGAGTTGATTTATTTAAAACAATAAAACATGGTACAAATCATGAAGCAGACATTACAGCAAGCAATAATGTTCAGCATGTTGGCTCAGTGGTTAGCACTGCTGTCTCACAGCACCAGGGACCTGGATTCAATACCAGCCTCAGGCGATTGTCTGTGTGGAGTTTGCACATTCTCCCTGTGACAGTGTGGGTTTCCTCCGGGTGCTCTGGTTTCCTGCTATGGTGCAAAGATGTGCAGGTTGGGAGAATTGGCCAAGCTAAATTATGCATGGTGTTCAGGGATGTGTGGGTTAGGTGCAGTAGTCAGGGAAAATGTAAAGTAATGGGGTGAGGGAGTGGGATGCACTTGGAAGATTCGGTCTGGACTTGTTGGGCCAGGTGGGCTGTTTCCACACTGTAGGGATTCTGTGAATTGACCTCGGTGTGTGCAGCTTGCAGGCTCACAGATGACTAACTGGTAGGTAGAGTGCAACACTGTACATACACAGGGGTGGATTTTCTTAAAGGCAATGTGTGCAAACATCACACAGCCACTGAACATCAAGGGGAGATTGTTACATTTTCTCTTGTTGGAGACAGTCATTGCCTGGCAGTTGTGTGGCACAAATGTAACCTTATTCATGTTTCAAGCCCTCAGCTCTGGTAGTAAAATGCTTTGGAACATCCTTAGGTGACAAAAGGTACTATACTTTTGGGGTGGTAAGATGGCTCAGTGGTTAGCACTGCTGTCTCACAATGCCAGGGACCCACCTCAGGCAGGTCTGTGTGGAGTCAGCACATTCTCACTGAGTCTGTGTGGGTTTCTGTTGGGTGGTCTGGTTTCCTCCCGCAGTCCAAAAATCTGCAGGCTGGATAAATTGGCCATACTAAATTGCCCATAGTGTCCAGGGATATGCAGGCTAGGTGGATTAGCCATTGGAAAATACAGGGATAAGATGGGTGGCTGGGTGGAATGCCCTTCGTAGGAGCAGTATGGACTCGATGGGCTGAATGGCCTACTTCCACACTATAGGGATTCTGTGATACAAATGCAAGTTCCTTCTTTCCATTCTTGCCCTGAAGCATGCATGTGGTTCTGTCTCATATCCACTCAGGAGATGGAAACCCTTTGAAGACAGGAGCAGCTTCTATTCTTTTGAAAAGTATTTCTTCCACTCTGTGTCCTTCACATCCTTGTAGACAGCAACAATGAGATCGGGAAATAACCCAAAGCTATAATCTTCTGGACTCTTCATTAAACCGTGGAACCTGAAAAGTACAATTAATGTCCAAGTCAATGAAGATATTTCTCAGCAATCCCTAAATGCTGAGTTTTAGTACTCAGCAGGCCCCAGGAGTCAAAATAACTGAGTAGATCATTGCTCTGAATTGCTCATAAATGTCACCTTCACATTTCTGGAAGCTTTGATCAAAAAGATTGCTTACTCCTCTCCAATATACAGCTTAAAATCAGCTCCAACTCCCAACCATCCAGTTGAGAGCAGAGCCTTGTACAAACTGGAACCTGGTCAGTGGGAGCACTGTCACTTCTGTCTCAGAAGCTTTGTCATTTAAACCAGAGACATAGAGAGTCATTTGGCACGGAAACAGACCCTTTGATTCAACTCATCCATGCCAATCAGATATCCGAAATTAATCTAGTCCCATTTGCCAGGATTTGGCCCATATCCCTCTAAACCCTTCCGATTCATATACACATCCAGGTGCCTTTTAACTGTTGTAATTGTACCAGCCTCCACCATGTCCTCTGGCAGTTCATTCCATACACGTACCACCCTCTGCATGAAAAAGTTGCTCCTTACATCCCTACCAAATCCTTCCTCTCTCACCTTAAACCTATGCCCTCTAGTTTTGGACTCACATACTCCGGGCAAAGGATCTTGGCTATTCACCTTATCTATGTCACTCAT
>NW_025201972.1:0-4909 GCF_004010195.1 Chiloscyllium plagiosum
TCAGGTTTTACCCCCACTGTAGGGGAGGAACATTAAGTACTTTTCTGAGTGAGTCTGAAATAGAGAAAAAAAGAGAGAAAGGGACAGTGACAAAAAGAGAAAGAGACATAGAGAGAGTTGAGATGGAGAAAGTGGAGAGAGAGAAATGGGCAGAAAGAGTCAGGGAGGCGGAGTGAGAAAAGGACAGAGTGAGAGAGACAGGGAGAGAGAGAGTGAGAAGGACATTTCTTGAGGGAGAAGGACAGTGTGTGTACTTTGCGATGGTTGTAGAGTGGGATCTTGCTGTGCATTACAGCAGTCAGTCAATAGGTGAGTTAGAGTCTGCACTATGTCCTCCAGCCCAGGGGCTGTGAGTCTGCATGGGAAGGGGGAGAGTGGGAGACACGGAGGGATGGGACAGCGAGAGACAGGGGGAGGGTTTGATGGGGCTTTGGGGCTGGTGGAGAAAGGAGGGGCTGTTGTCCGAGAGAGATGAAGGGAGGGATAGCATGTGATGCAAAGTCTGAGACAGGGTGGAGAAGAGGTCTCCACACGAAGGATAGTCAATGAGGCCATTCAGGGGCCTATCCTGAGGATCCTGAACCGGACCAGGATCATTTAATGGGGCGGGGGATGATGGGCAGAAAGGACTCCATCTGTGATGCAAACCTTCTGTAATTCTCGGACTGGGATCTTGCTGTACACTAAAACAGTCACAGGCCAGTCAGTCAACCAAGACACATTTACCGGTGTGAGAAAGTGAGGACTGCAGATATTGGAAAGTCAGAGTTACAAAGTGAGGAGCTGGAGAAGCACAGCAGGTCAGGCAGGAGAGTCAATGGTTCAGGCCTGACCTGCTGGGCTTTTCCAGCTCCACACTTTTCCACTCAACTCCCTCTGCCCCAGGGAATGGGGCTCACAGCAATGTTGAGGGGGCAGGAAAGTATTTGAGGGGGGCAGAGTTGGTGAGGTAGGTATTTGTGAGGGAAGATATTTGGGGAAGGGAATAAACTTGGGAGGAGAGTGAAAATGCGGGGCAAAATATTTTTAAGGGGTTCAAAATTAGGTAAGCACTTTCAGGTCTGAAACAAAGAAAAAGAGAAAAGGAGGGTGAGAAAAATAGTGAGAGGTAGAGAGAGTGGGGATGGAGAAGGGGGATGAGAGAAAGATGGGGCAGAGACAGACAGTGAGAGGGAGGGTGTGAGAGAAAGGCAGATTGAAAGAAAGAGACAGACAGGGAGAGAGAAGGACAAAGAGAGAAGGGGAAGTCAGACTGAGAGAAACAGGCGTTGAAGCATGAACAGACTGAAGGGGCGACACTCAGTATTCCAGTTGGTTCCAGCTCCCTCTCTCTCAATGGTTTTTCACACTCCCTCTCTCCCATGCTCCGCAGGACCTGGTGCCTTCCTATCTGGGCCCTCCTTTGTTTGGTGGAGACGTTGTTCAGGATATGTCTGCCCAGGGGACCTGTTGCCTTTGACATTATGCTGATGGTATAACCATCTGGCTGCTGTCTGGCTTTTGTGGTTTGGGAGTATAACTTGTCCAATATACCCAGCATCTCTTGTCTGTCTATCTGTGTTTTAGCAAGGAGGCCGCAACATTTCACCCATTCCCTCTCCCCCCCACCCAGTCTTTTGAATGGAAAGAAGATTATACAATGAATTACAATCTTAATTTTAAAAGCTGGTTTTGTTTGTTGTCAGAGTAGCCTGCCATTTGAGCGAAAGACATTTTGAACATTGTCAAACCGACTGTCATAGGGCTGATAAGTGATATCATAGAATCCCTACAGAGCAGAAACAGGCCCTTCAGCCCATCGAGTCCACAAAGACCCTCTGAAGCGAATCAAACTCAGATCCATACTCTGATGATATCCCTGAAACCCTGCATTTCCCATGGCTATTCCAACTAACCTGAATATCCCTCGACACTATGGGCAATCTGTCAAAAATGTGAGTTATTGAACAGTGGGAGAAAACCCATGCAGATGCAGGGAGAATGTACAAACTCCACACAGACAGTCGCGCAAGAGTGGAATCAAACCCAGGTCTCTGGCGCTGTGAGGCAACAGTGCTAACCACTGAGTGACTGTGGCTGTCCTAACTGTTTCGACATTATTCACCGTGGTCGTACCCATCTGTTGCAGTCAGCAATTCTAACCACCGGTATCCCGAGATATATCAAGCTAAGTGCGGTTCGGACCACAGCTTGATGTGAGAGGAGCCGAATTTTTTAATGACAGGGGTTGGGAATGCTGTGGTATGGCCTGTTCCTTCACATTTACCTAAGTGTGGCCCCTGACAATGTCCCCTCTATCTCCACCACATGTGGGAGGGAATCATTATAACACATCCAAATACCTTTTTTAATGTAATCCGATACTTTCGACTTCAAAGATCCTCATCCAAACTTTGTCACTTGGGATAATTGGAATCCCTCGCACCAAGCCCAGTGCCCCACCGAAAGTATCCTTACAGCTGTTACTAACCCAGCCCTTGGTGAGCTGCTGTAACTGACAGTGAGACATGTTGGTGTGGGTGTTCTCCTGAACAAATATTTCCGCTGATTGTCACTAATCCGGGATGGGACTTTTCTCGAGCAGTGAGGACCGCTGCCTTCATTTCATCATGGATGCCCCTCCCTCACTGTTGTCCCTCAGGGAGGGCTGAATGGCCTGGTGGACAAAGTCACATGGTGATTAATTTAGTTTGTTTGTCAGCATCCAGTCCGTGTATGACAGACTGTCGGTCTGTCTCATCCAAAAATGTATCTGGGTTTGAGACAGGATCAAACAGAGTGGCCTTTTTGGTGCTGCCCACCAGGTGGGTGCCTGGACTGTCTGTTGTGTACGGAGTGAGACCATCAGCTGTCTGACACTGGGTAACCACAGGGTTCATGGAATCTGGGTCCGTCTGTGGGCCAGCGCTGGGGGCAAAAGGAGCAGTTTCCTGGGAGCAAGGCAGTGCGAGTTCCCATCTGTGGGCTGGTGTGGATGTGTCAGGAAGGGGCCTGTCATTATCTCCCTGGGGAGGTAGAATCCCAAAGGCACACACTATCCCATTCTGGGAGGAGCCCTGGTTCCCTAGGGATTGTATTTGCTCCTGGCACCTCCTACTGGAGCCTGATGTGTGTTGTTCTGTGTTGCAGGTGTATAGGACCCATGCAGCTTCTTGGAGCTCATACACTGTCCTTCCAGATTGTTAATGTAACCTGAGGCTGCTTCCCCATCCCCAGAGACCCCCCTTTCATTGGATTGGGCTCTTCCCAATTGTAACTGGAGTCGTCCCCATGTGGCTGAACTTTTCCAGCAACCTTCTGTCCTGCTCATTGTGTCAGAGACCTAGCTCAGTCACAGCTTGTAGGTTTCCCTGGGGTGACCGGATCCCAGCTGCCTTATCCCAGCCGGGGATCCTCCAGGCTAATGGCAGTGGAGTGAGCTTTACATATTCCTTCCCCAGTTCTCTATGGGCTTCTCACCACAGCTCCTGTGCCAGGAATCCTTCACTGCAAGGCCAACTGGTTTCCTGCCAAATTCTGCAGGACTGTTTCACATTTGTACCGGCTCGTGTTCATGTTGCTTTAGCCGCTTCTGTATTATGGGACACCTGGGTATGTTCATAGAGTCACAGAGCTCTGCAGCATGGAGACAGGCTCAAACTGGCCCATCCACGCTAACCCCGTTTCCCTGCACTTGGCCAATATCCTTCCAATACGTTTCTTTCCATGTATTTGTCCAAGTGCCTTTTAAATGTTATTAAATGTATCCTCCTTGACTACTTCCACTGGTAGTTCACTCCGTATGTGTATCACCCTCTGGAGAAAAGGGTTGTCCCTCGGGTTCACTTTTAATCTTTCCCCTTTCACCTTAAACTGATGCTCTTTCGTCCTCGATGTCCCAAGCTTTGGATAAAGACTGAGTGCATTCCCATGCCTCCCATGATCTTATACACCTCTATAAGGATACTCCTCAGTCTCCTGCACACTAAAGGCAATGCCTTAGCTTGTCCAACCTCTATCTATAACTGTCTAGTTGAGTTCTGGCAACATCCTTGTAAATTTCGTCTGCACTCTTTCCAGTTTAATAACATCCTTCCGATAGCAAGGTGGCCAAAACTGAATCCTGTACAACTGCAACAGTACTGCCCAACTTCGATATTCCATGCCCTGACTGATGAAGGGCCCAGTGTGCCAAAAGCCTTCTTCACCGCCCTGTCTACCTGAGTTCAGAGAGCCGTGCTCCTGGAATCCAAGGGCGCTCTGTCCCACTACACTCCTTCAGGCCCTACCATTCACCATGAAACCCCTGTCTTGATGTGACTTTCCAAAATGCTCGATCTCGCCCTTGTCTGTATTAACCTCAATTTGCCATTTCTCAGCCCAATTCCCCAGCTGATCAAGGCCCTGTTGCAATTGCTGAGAACCTTCCTCACTTATTTTAGTGTAACCTGCAAACTTACTAATCATGTGCCTTAAACATCCTCATCCAAATCATTGATATCGATAACAAACTGCAATGGGCCTAGCACTGACCAGCTCAGCCTCACAGTGGCTCAGTGGTTAGCACTGCTACCTCACAGCACCGTGGATCTGGGTTCAATTCCAACCTCACAGGATACTCTGTGTGGGTTATATCCTGTTAGGGTTAGATTTCCTACAGTAGGGAAACAGGCCATTCGGCCCAACAAATCCACACCGACCTGCGGAAGAGTAACCCACCCAGAGCTATTCTCCCTGCCCAATATTTACCCTGGACGAATGCACCTACCACTATGGGCAATTTAGCCTGGCCAATTCATCTGACCTGCGCATTTTTGGATTGTGAGAGGAAACCGGAGCACCCGGAGGAAACCCACGCAGACACGGGGAGAATGTGTAAACTCCACACAGACAGTCACCGGGGGCTGGGGTCGAACCCGGGTCCCTGGCA
>NW_025201972.1:6249-7472 GCF_004010195.1 Chiloscyllium plagiosum
ATGGTTTGGGAAATATCTTTGGGAAATCGATGATGTCATCTTGCAAAATATCCACATTACAGAGGAGGAGGTGTTGGATGTCTTGAAATGGTTAAAGGCGGATAAGTCCCCAGGACCTTATCAGGGAAACTCTCGATCTCTGTGGGAAGCTAGAGAAGTGATTGTTGTGCCCCGTGCTGAAATATTTGTATCATCGATAGACACAGGTGAGGTACCAGATGACCAGAGGTTGGGCTAACGTGGTGCTACTGTTTAAGACGGGTGGTCAGGACAAGCCAGGGAACTACAGACTGGTTCGCCTGACGTCAGTCATGGGCACGTTGAAAGACGGATACATGAGGGACAGGAACTACATGTGTTTAGAAAGGCACTGTCTAATTGGGGATAGTCAGCATTGCTTTGTACGTTGGAAATCATGTTTGAAGATATTGAGTTTTTTGAAGAAGTAACAAAAGGATTGATGAGGGCAGAGCGGTGGATGTGAGTGATATGGACTTCAGTAAGGTATTCTAAAAGTTTCCACATGGGAGCTTGGACAGCAAGGATAGATCTCATGGAATACAGGGAAAACCAGTCATTTGGATACAAAACTGGCACGAAGGTAGACGACAGAGGATGGTTGTGGAGGGTTGTTTTTTCAGACTAGAGACCTGTGACCAGTGGAGTGCCACAAGGATTGGTGCTAGGTCCACTACTTTCCATTAATTATATAAATGATTTGCATGTGAACATAGCAGGTATACTTAGTAAGTTTGCAGATGACACCAAAATTGGAGGTGTAGTGGATAGTGAAGAATGTTCCTTCACATTACAACGGGATGGTGAACTGATGGGCTAATGGGCTGAGGAGTGGCAGATGGAGCTTAATTCAGATAAATGGGTGGTGCTGCATTTTGGCAAAGCACCTCTTCGCAGGACTGATACACTTAATGTTAAGATCCCAGGGAGTGTTTCTGAATAAAGAGACCTTGGAGGGCAGGTTCATTGTTCCTTGAAAGGAGAATTGTGGGTAGATAGGATAGTGAAGAATGTGTTTGGTATGCTTGCATTTACTGATCAGGGCATCGAGTAGATGATTTGGGAGGTCATGTTGTGGCAAAACAGGACATTGGAATAGTCACTGTAGGAATATTGCGTGCAATTCTTGTTTCCTCCCTATCGGAAGGATATTGTGTAAATTGAAAGGGTTTAGAAAAGATTTACAAAGATGCTGACAGGATTGG
>NW_025201973.1:0-7472 GCF_004010195.1 Chiloscyllium plagiosum
TAAATCATCTTTTGAAAATACTTAACACTCTGACTGATAGTTTTCAGTCTGGAAAGGATGATGTTTTTTACAAATCCTGGGACTACGATTTGCTGATGGATGACGACACTGCTCAACCATGTTTCACTTACATGTCAGTAGACGTTAGACAGGCTGAATGGACATCACCGCGCCAATCATTATTGTAGCAGACCCTTCACTCAGAGATGTATCCGGTAAAAGAAAAATATGATGTATTTTGTTAGAAACAAAAGTTTCCAGCAGCATCAAGGTTGCAAGGATGAAAAGCATTGTTTACCCCACCTTACACTGTGCTCCTTGGATGAGCCCTTTATGTGAGATTTCAGATGATTCTATAATGTGGCAGGTGGGAGACATGGCACACGTCTCCGCTGGCTACATCTGCGGGAAATGCACCCAACTCTCGCTCCTTGAAAACCGTGTTGGGGAATTGGAGCTGGAGCTGGATGAACTACGGATCATTCAGGAGGCTGAGGGCGTAATTGAGAGGAGTTACCGGGAGTTGGTCAGTCCCAAGGCTCAGGACAATTATAGATGGGTTACAGTTAGTGGGAGAAAAGGGGACAGACAGACAGTGCAGAGATCCCCTGTGGACATTCCCCTCAGCAATAAGTCTACCGTTTTGGATACTGCTGGGGGGGATGACCTACTAGAGGAAAGTCATAGTAGTCAGTTCTCTGACACTGAGCCTGACACTGTGGCAAAGAATGTAAGGGGGAAGAATAGAAAAGTATTCGTTGTAGGGGACTCGATAGTTAAGAGAATCGACAGGAGATTTTGTGGTTAGGATCGGGATTCCCGGAAGGTATGTTGCCTCCCTGGTGCTAGGGTCCGGGACGTCTCCGATTGGGTGTATAATGTTCTAAAAGGTGAGACCGAACAGCCAGAAATCGTGTTACATAGTGGCACTAATGATAGAGCCAGAAAAAGGATTGAGGATATAAAAAGTGATTTCAGGGTGTTAGGATGGAAGCTGCAAAGCAAGACGAACAGAGTAGTGTTCTCCAATTTGCTACCAGTGCCACGAGATAACAAGGCGAGGAACAGGGAGCGGGCGCAGCCTAACACGTGGCTGCGTAGCTGGTGTGTTAGGGAGGGCTTCAGATATGTAGATAATTGGGATGCCTTCTGGGGAAGGTGGGACCTGTACAAGAAGGATGGTTTGCATCTGAACTGGAAGGGGACCAATGTCCTGGGTGGAAGGTTTGATCGAGTAGTTCGAGAGGTTTTATACTACTATGGCAGGGGGTTGGGAACCTGAGCTGTATACCGGAGGTGAGAGTTGATGCAGATGAGGCAATTGCAAGAGGTAAACCAGCTAGTGGGAAGGAATTTCCTGGAAAGGAACCAAGGAATCAGTTAAAGTGTGTTTGTTTTAACTCAAGGAATATCAGGAACAAAAGTGACGAACTTAGAGCATGGATCAGTACCTGGTGCTATGCTGTGGCCATAACACAGACATAGGTTTCTCAGGGGCAGGAATGGTTGCTGGAAATTCAAGGGTTTAGAGCATTTAAAAAGAATAAGGAGGGGGGAAAAGAGGAGGGGATGTAGCACTACTAATCAGATAGGGTATCACAGCTATGGAAGCTTCCATTGTCGAGGAAGATCTGCCTACCGAGTGAGTATGGGTGGAAATTAGGAACACCAAGGCAGCAGTCACCTCGATAGGGTTTCCTACAGGCCCCCCAATAGCAGCAGGGAGATGGAAGAAAGCATAGGCCGGCAGATGTTGGGAACGTGTGGACGTAATACTGTTGTTGTAATGGGTCTCTGTAACTTTCCCAATATTGATTGGAACCTCCTTCGAGCAGAAGATTTGAATGGTGCAGTTTTTGTAAGGTGCGTTGAGGAGGGTTTCCTAACTCGGTACGTTGACAGGCCGAAGAGGGGAGAGGCCATTCTAGACTTGGTGCTCGGAAAAGAGCCGGGGCAGGTATCAGATCTTGTGGTAGGAGAAACTTTTGCTGATAGTGACCACAACTGCCTCACATTCTACATAGCTATGGAGAATGAGAGGATTAGGCAAAATGGGAGGAAATTTAATTGGGGAAAAGGAAACTATGAGTTAGCGGTGAGACATGAGTTAGGCAGCATGGATTGGGAGCAATTGTTCCATGGTAAAGGCACTATAGACATATGGAGACTGTTTAAGAAACAGTTGTCGCGAGTGATGAATAAATATGTCCCTCTGAACCAGGCAAGAAGGGGTAAGATAAAGGAACCTTGGATGACGAGAGCGGTGGAGCGTCTCGTCAAAAGGAAGGAGGAAGGAGGTAGCTTACATAAGGTGGAGGAAGCTGGGGTCAAGCTCAGCTCTGGAGCATTACCGGCAGGCGAGGAATGAGCTCAAAAATGGTCTGAGGAGAGCCAGGAGGGGGCACGAGAAAGGCTTGGCAGAACGGATTCCGGAGAACACAAAGGCATTTTACACTTATATGAGGAATAAGAGAATGGTCAAAGAAAGAATAGGGCAGATCAGGGATAGAATAGGGAACTTGTCTGTGGAGTCCGAGGAGGTAGGAGAGCCCTAAATTAGTTTTTTGCTTCTGTGTTTACGAATGAAACGAACTTTGTAGTGAATGAAACGTTTGAAGAGCAGGTGTGCATGCTGGCATGGATAGAGATAGAGGAAGTTGATGTGCTGAAAATTTGGTCAAACAATAAGACTGACAAGTCGCCAAGCCCTGAACAGATTTGTCCTCGGCTGCTTTGGGAAACGAGAAATGCAATTGCTTCTCCACTTGCGAAGATCTTTGCATCCTCGCTCTCCACTGGAGTCGTACCTGAGGATTGGAGAGAGGCAAATGTAATTACTCTCTTCAAGAAAGGAAATAGGGAAATCCCGGAAATTACAGAACAGTAAGTCTTACGTCTGTCGTCAGCAAGGTGTTAGAAAGGATTCTGAGGGTTAGGATTTATGACCATCTGGCGGTTTGGTTGATTGGTGGCCCAACATTTCAACTCCCCCTCCCACTCTGCCGAGGACATGGAGGTCATGGGCCTCCTTCGCCGCCGCCCCCTCACCACCAGACGCTTGGAGGAAGAACGCCTCATCTTCCACCTCGGAACACTTCAACCCCAGGGCACCAATGTGGACTTCAACAGCTTCCTCATTTACCCTTCCCCCACCTCATCCTAGTTTCAAACTTCCAGCCCGCACTGTCCCCTTGACCTGTCCGAACTTGTCTGACCTGCCTAGCTCCTTTTCCACCTATCCACTCCACCCTCTCCTCCCTGACCTATCATCTTCATCTCCTCCCCCACTCACCTATTGTACTCTATGCTACTTTCTCCCCACCCCCACCCTCCTCTAGCTTATCTCTCCACGCTTCAGGCACTCTGCCTTTATTCCTGATGAAGGGCTTTTGCCCAAAACGTCGATTTTGCTGCTCGTCGCATGCTGCCTGAATTGCTGTGCTCTTCTCGCACCACTGATCCAGAATCTGGTTTCCAGCATCTGCAGTCATTGTTTTTACCCTAGAGAGTGTTACTGAGTAAAGAGACCTTGGAATGCAGGATCAAAGCTCCTTTAAACTGGAGTCGCAGGTAGCTAGGATGATGAAGAAGGCGTTTGGTACGCTTTCCTTTATTGGTCAGAGTATTGAATACACGAGTTGGGAGGTCATGTTGCCGCATTAAAGGACATTGGTTAGGCCTCGTTTGGAATATTGCGGTCAATTCTGCTCTCCATCCTACGGTGAGGAATTTGTGGAACTTGAAAGGGTTCACAAAAGACGTATGAAGATGCTGCCAGGGTTGGAGGTTTCTGAACTATGGGGAGGGGTTGAATGGGCTGGAGCAGTTTCCCCTGAAGAGTCGGAGGAGTATAGAAGTTTAGAAAATAATAAGGGGTATAGATATGGTAAATATCTATTTACCAAGGGTGGGGGAGTCTAGAACTGGAGGGAATAGGTTAAGGTTGAAAAAGGAAAAGGGTAAAAGAAACTAAGGCACAACATTTTCAAGCAGAGAGCATATCTATATATCGAATGAGCTGCCAGAGGAAGTGCTGGTTGCTCGTACAGTTGGAACATTTAAAAGGCACGTGGTTAGATATATGAATAGGAAGGGTTTCGATTGATATGGGCCGGGTGATGGCAGGTGGGGTTAGATTGGATTGGGATATCTGATCGGCATGGAAGTGGTGGACCGAAGCATCCGTTTCCATGCTGTGCATCACTATGACTCTCTGACTATTTCAGCATCTAAAGCATTTTGATGCATCAGGGAAACAGAAAGAGAGAGAGGGGGATTTTCAGAGACAGCAAGAGGTAAAAATGTAAAACAGAGAGAAAGCCAACTCATGTATCTTCAGGAAATAGAAAGAGAGATACAATGACAAAAAGCAGATATGAAAAGGATGAGGAAGGGGGAGGAAAGAGAGAGGGAGAGAGATTCACGAAGAGGTCTGTGAGCAGATGTACGGATAGGCATGGAGGGAGATCGCGATAGTTAGGGAGAGAAAGAGAGATGCAAACAGATGGTGAATGCGTGAACGGGGAGGTCAGGAGAAATGAGAAAACAGTCTACAAGGAAATGAAGGGTGGAGCTTTCTTACCGTGACTTGGGGCAGCAATAAATTGCCGATATGACACTGTTGAAGCAGCGGAAGAAATAAATACACAGCAAGCTCAAACAATCAACATCCTGTAGTGATGAGCAAGATCTGTTGCACGGATGTCATTCTGTGTCTAAATGTTAAATGCTAGCTGAAAGAAATACGGAAAATCAGCAAAGGAGCAGGATGTACTCCGGTTGATGCAAATTGACCATCCATGGTCAAGGTTGCCTCATTTGGTTTCTTCTGAGAACCTTTGTCGAGCTCTAACAGCCAGACTCTATTAGTGATATCTATTGGAGCAAATCCTTCCAGTAATCCCTTGCTCCATCCGATAGCACAACCCAAAGTGGAGGTTTGAAGCTAATTTTGAAATGTATAAATTAAGCGAAATCTGCTTGAACACACATAGGTTGGGTTCTGCCAAATTCAATGAAAGGACATGGAAGGGAATTATCTTTCAGTTCTCGATGATCAATGCACTGGAGTCCTTGATCTCAGAGTCCAGGTGTTGGTCAGTGATTAACTGATGGATCTTGATGGGGTCCCACATTTTTGACTGGGCACAGAAAAACACAAAGTGAAACGCATAGAGCTTTGTGTATCAGTGTCGTCAGAGCTTCATAGCTGAGAGTAAGCAACATTGGCCTTTCTCTCCTGCGGCCTCAAAGAAGCTTCTCCTTTCTGGCTGGGAGGGAAGTTAAAAGGGAAATGCATAGTCACATTACCTTTAAGCCCAGCCTTTGGACTGGAGACTGCTTTCTCTCCTGCCGCTGGAGAAGTTCGCATCTTTCCTATTGACTAAACTAATCAAGCTCAGAGATTGATGCATTTCACAATGGCGTGGGATTGTGGGCGGAGAGACTGCCATTTCTTTATCGATTACACAGTGTTCGTCAATCAGCTCGATTCGGTGGGACTCATCTCAATATCAATAGAATTTAAAAACGGGTCTCATCGCTCAGAGATTAACAAAATGGGAAATTGCTGGAGAAACTCAGCAGTTCTGGCAGCACATGTATCTGGTCGGTATGGACAGGTTGGCCGAAGGGTCTGTTTCCATGCTTTACATCTCGATGACTCTGCGACTCTTTGTATATATAAAGGTCCCGCATATGAGTCGGTTCTTTCCGGTACTCTCGTTTCCTTCCACAGTAAAATATGCGCAAGTTAGGTGAATTGGCCATGCTAAATTGCTTATCCATTGTAGAGTCATGTAGGTTACGTGCATTAGTCATTGGAAATGTACTTCGTAGGCTGATGGATTGTTTTGGGATGGGATACTGATCCGAGATTTGGTGTGGGTTCGGTGGGTCTAATTGTTTGTTTCCACATTGTAGGGTTTCTATGAAAACCGAGTTAATGCTTCAGAGACACATTCAAAAAAGGTCTGCTCCCACACCACGGATGTTCGGAGCAACAATGTGTGCCACGTGCATGATGAATTGCACAGATGCACCAAATCTCCTTGACGATCTCTTCATAAGGCCAAGGTCAGATGAATTGCATGGATCTTTCAGGTGAAGACCTCAGGGGATTACGCATCAGGAATATACTATGCCGTGTTTTAAGAGATTGTGATTAAATTGAACTCCACTGGCGCCACATGGCTGCCCAGATCGGTGATTCCAGATCTGTCCAGAATCTGCTGCATTTGGCACAATGACTGTACCCAATAACAGAACTGTATCCTCAGCGTGGCAGTAATATTTCATTTTCACCAGGACTGTGTGGTCTTCAGTTCTAACAATGGTGGTGTGGAAAGATGTGTGTGAGGCAGGAAGATTTTTCACAAGGAAGGCAAGGACATATTTTCCTTTCTGCTGGTTCTATCGTCACGAACTGCGGCAGAATATGGCTTGCAAACCTCGATCAATTCGACTAGTCATTGGAGAACCCGAGACAGTCACGGTGAAAGCGATTCAAATTCGAAAGCCAGAATAGAATTGATTGTTGAATCTTCTCCAACAGTTTATTCCTGTTGTTTTACGTTGCAGAGGACAAGGATAACACAGTTGGAACGGCAAGATAGGAAAGATTCTGCCTGTGTTTTTGTGACCTCCTCTCTCTCCGATTGTATGAACGAAAGAATCGGGTTTGGACAACGGATATTGCAACGAATTTTATTGATACTATTTAAAAAGCAGGAAGTCAGGGTCATTGGATCCACACAATGGAACACAGTCGGTTTACAGAAGTAACTGTTTGCATCAGTTGGTGCCTCAGAAGGGTCTCACTTCAGATTTATTTACTGTACATCCATTTTCTCTTGCACCAGTATAGCCCACTTTCACAAATCCCACTGTAAGGGAGTTCTTGTGGAAGACAAGGGGATCGCTTACAAGTTCCTCTCTGGAGTGCACAAGAGTTGAAGAAACCTGTAAAACAGAAAGATATACTTAAATGATGTCTCTGGCCGGGACAATTTACCTTCTGTGTGTCATCAAACCAGGAAACATGGCGAGTATAACTGTATCCAGTACTGCCAGTGTGATCCAATCAAGGAGATGGACGCCAGAACTGTGCACAGTACTCCCAATGTGGGCTTATCAAGGGATGTAAAGACGAGAACCTTGCCCAGTGCTCTCAGTGATGTCGTATCAAGGGAGATAGAGACGAGAACTGTCTGCACCTTCCCAATGGGTCTTGGTGAGTTAGTGTACGGCGGAGTGGCGTGGACGTCTTGGGTCGAAGGGCCTATTTCCAAACAGTAGGGGTTCTATTAAAAGAATGTTTTCACTGAGACATATTGACACAGGGACTGTGTACTGTGCTCCCACTGTCGTCGAACTGAGGGATGTGGCGTCGAGAACTATGTACAGTGTGGTCTTACCGAGGGAGATTGAGACATTATCTGTGTTCAGTGAACAAAGTATAGTCTAACTAAGGG
>NW_025201974.1:0-2639 GCF_004010195.1 Chiloscyllium plagiosum
ACATTCAAGCTGTATGAGAAACTACGTTCAGGCGGTCTGAGAAACTATGTTCAGGCAGTCTGAGAAACTACATTCAGGCAGTCTGAGAAACTCCATTCAGGCAGTCTGAGAAACTACATTCAGGCAGTTTGAGAATCTACATTCCGGTGGTCTGAGAAACTACAATCAGGCGGTCTGAGAAACTACGTTCAGGCAGGCTGAGAAACTACATTCAGGTGTTCTGATAAACTACATTCAGGCAGTCTGAGTAACTACGTTCAGGCAGTCTGAGAAACTACATTCAGACAGTCTGAGAAACAACATTGAGGCAGTCTGAGAAATTACATTCAGGCGTTCGGAGATAACTATGGTCAGACGTTCTGAGAAAGAACATTCAGGTGGTCTGAGAAACTACGTTCCGACAGTTTGAGAAACTACATTTAGGCGGTCTGAGAAACTAGATTCAGTCGGTCTGAGAAACTATATTCAGGCGATCTGAGCAACTACATTCAGGTGGTCTGAGAAACTACATTCAGGCAGTCTGAGAAACTACGCTCAGGCGGTTTGAGAAACTACATTCAGGTGGTCTGAGAAACTACATTCAGGCGGTCTGAGAAACTACGCTCAGGTGGTTTGAGAAACTACATTCAAGCAGTCTGAGAAACTACATTCAGGCGGTCTGAGAAAATATATTCAGGCGATCTGAGAAACTACGCTCAGGCGGTCTGAGAAACGACATTCAGGTGGTCTGAGAAACTGTGTTCCGACCGTTTGAGAAACTACATTTAGGCGGTCTGAGAAACTAGATTCAGTCGGTCTGAGAAACTATATTCAGGCGATCTGAGCAACTACATTCAGGTGGTCTGAGAAACTACATTCAAGCAGTCTGAGAAACTACATTCAGGCGGTCTGAGAGACTATATTCAGGCGATCTGAGAAACTACGCTCAGGCGGTCTGAGAAACGACATTCAGGTGGTCTGAGAAACTATGCTCAGGCGGTCTGAAGAACTACATTCAAGCAGTCTGAGAAACTACATTCAGGTGGTCTGAGAAACTATATTCAGGCGATCTGAGAAACTACGCTCAGGCGGTCTGAGAAACGACATTCAGGTGGTCTGAGAAACTATGCTCAGGCGGTCTGAAGAACTACATTCAAGCAGTCTGAGAAACTACATTCAGGTGGTCTGAGAAACTATATTCAGGCTGTCTGAGAAACTGCATTCAGGCAGTTTGAGAAACTACATTCAGGTGGTCTGCGAAACTATATTCAGGCGATCTGAGAAACTACGTTCAGGCGGTTTGAGATACTACATTGAGGTGGTCTGAGAAACTACGTTCAGGCGGTTTGAGAAACTCCATTCAGGTGGTCTGAGAAACTATATTCAGGCGATCTGAGCAACTATGCTCAGGAGGTCAGAGCAACTACATTCAGGCAGTCTGAGAAACTACGATCAGGTGGTCTGAGAAACTACATTCAGGCGGTCTGAGAAACTATATTCAGGCAGTCTGAGAAACTATGCTCAGGCGGTCAGAGCAACTACATTCAGGTGGTCTGAGAAACTACGTTCAGGCGGTTTGAGAAACTCCATTCAGGTGGTCTGAGAAACTACATTCAGGCAGACTGAGAAACTGCATTCTAGAAGTCTGAGAAACTACATCAGGCAGTCTGAGAAACTACATTCAAGCAATTTGGGAAACTACGCTCAGGCGGTCTGAGAAACTACATTCAGGGGGTCTGAGAAACTACATTCAGGCGGTTTGAGAAACTGCATTCTGCCAGTCTGAGAAACTCTACTCAGGCGGTCGGAGTAACTACATTCAGGCAGTCTGAGAAACTACATACAGGTGGCCTGAGATACTATGCTCAGTGGGTCTGAGAAAGTTTACTCTGGCAGTCTGAGAAACTACATTCTGACGGTTTGAGAAACTACATTCAGGCAGACTGAGAAACTGCATTCTAGAAGTCTGAGAAACTACATCAGGCAGTCTGAGAAACCACATTCAAGCAGTTTGGGAAACTACGCTAAGGCGGTCTGATAAACTACATTCAGGCAGTCTGAGAAACTGCATTCTAGAAGTCTGAGAAACTACATCAGGCAGTCTGAGAAACCACATTCAAGCAGTTTGGGAAACTACGCTCAGGCAGTCTGAGAAACTACATTTAGGCGGTCGGAGAAACTACACTCAGGCGGTCTGAGAAACTACACTCAGGCAGTCGGAGAAACTACATTCAGGCAGTCTCAGAAACTACATTCAGTCGGTCTGAGAAACTATATTCAGTCGGCCTGAGAAACTATGCTCAGGCAGTCAGAGAAACTACATTCTTTGAATTCTTTGAAAAGGTGACGAAGGAGGTTGATGAGGGGAAAGCGGTAGATGTGGTATATATGGATTTTAGTAAGGCGTTTGATAAGGTTCCCCATGGTAGGCTACTGCAGAAAATACAGAGATATGGCATTGAGGGTGAGTTGGAGGTTTGGATTAGGAATTGGCTGGATGGAAGAAGACAGAGGGTAGTAGTTGATGGCAAAGTTTCTTCATGGAGTGCCGTCACTAGCGGTGTTCCGCAAGGATCTGTTTTGGGACCATTGCTGTTTGTCATTTTTATAAATGACCTGGAAGAGGGGTTAGAAGGTTGGGTAAGCAAGTTTGCGGATGA
>NW_025201974.1:5317-7475 GCF_004010195.1 Chiloscyllium plagiosum
TGAGAAACTACATTCAGGCGGTCTGAGAAACTACATTCAGACGGTCTGAGAAACTATTCTCAGGCGGTCTGAGAAACTACATTCGGGCAGTGTGAGAAACTACATTCAGTCAGTCTGAGAATCTATATTCTGGCGGTCTGAGAAACGACATTCAGGCGGTCTGAGAAACTACGTTCAAGCGATCTGAGAAACTACGCTCAGGTGGTATGAGAAACTACATTCAAACGGTCTCAGAAACTACATTCAAGCTGTCTGAGAAACTACGTTCAGGCAGTCTGAGGAACTATATTCAGGCAGTCTGAGAAACTATACTCAGTCAGTCTAAGAAACTACATTCAGGCAGTCTGCGAAACTACATTCAGGCAGTCTGAGAATCTATATTCAGGCGGTCTGAGAAACTACATTCTGGCAGTCTGAGAAACTACATTCAAGCGGTCTCAGAAACTACTTTCAAGCACTCTGAGAAACGACGCTCATGCAGTCTGAGAAAGTACATTCAGGCAGTCTGAGAAACTACATTCAGACAGTCTGAGAAATTCCATTCAGGCAGTCTGAGAAACTACATTGAGGCAGTTTGCGAAACTACATTCAGGCATTTTGAGAAACTACATTCAGGCAGTCTGAGAAACTACATTCAGGTGGTCTGAGAAACCACTCAGTCAGTCTGAGAAACTACATTCAGGCGGTCTGAGAAACTACATTCAAGCAGTCTGAGAAGCTACATTCGGTCTGTCTGAGAAACTACATTCAGGCTGTTTGAGAAACTATACTCAGGCAGTCTGAAAAACTACGATCAAGCAACCTGAGAAACTACGCTCAGGTGGTCTGAGAAACTACATTCAAGCGGTCTCAGAAACTACATTCAAGCTGTATGAGAAACTACGTTCAGGCAGTCTGAGGAACTATGCACAGGCAGTCTGAGAAACTACACTCAGTCAGTCTGAGAAACTACATTCAGGCAGTCAGCAAGACTACATTCAGGCAGTCTGAGAATCTATATTCAGGCGGTCTGAGAAACTACATTCTGCCAGTCTGAGAAATTACATTCAGGGGTCTGAGAAACTACATTCAGACAGTCGTAGAATCTACATTCAGGCGGTCTGAGAAACTACATTCAGTCTGTCTGAGAAACTATGCTCAGGCGGCCTGAGAAACTACATTCAGGTGGTCTGAGAAACTACATTCAGGCGGTCTGAGAAACTATATTCAGGCGATCTGAGAAACTTTGCTCAGGCGGTCTGAGAAACTACATTCAGGTGGTCTGAGAAACTATGCTCAGGCGGTCTGAAGAACTACATTCAAGCAGTCTGAGAAACTACATTCAGGTGGTCTGAGAAACTACATTCAGGCTGTCTGAGAAACTACATTCAGGCAGTTTGAGAAACTACATTTCGGCGGTCGGAGAAACTACATTCAGGCGGTCGGAGAAACTACATTCAGGCGGTTTGAGAAACTACATTCAGAAAGACCGAGAAACAACATTCAGGCAGACTGAGAAACTGGATTCTAGAAGCCTGAGAAACTACATCAGGCAGTCTGAGAAACTACATTCAAGCAGTTTGGGAAACTACATTCAGGCAGTCTGAGAAACTCCGCTCAGGGGGTCTGAGAAACTACATTCTGCCGGTCTGAGAAACTACGTTCAGGCGGTTTGAGAAATTGCATTCTGCCAGTCTGAGAAACTATGCTCATACAGCCTGAGAAACTACGTTCAGGCAGTCTTAGAAACTACATTCAGGCAGTCTGAGAAACTACATTCAGGCATTTAGAGAAACTACGTTCAGGCGGTCTGAGAAACTACATTCAGGTGGTCTGAGAAACTAAATTCAGGCGTCTGAGAAGCTACGATCAGGTGGTCTGATAAACTACGTTCAGGCAGTCTGAGAAACGAGGTTCAGGCAGTCTGATAAACTACATTCAGGCAGTCTAAGAAACTACATTCAGGTGGTCTGAGAAACTATGCTGAGGAGGTCAGAGAAACTACATTCAGGCAGCCTGAGAAATTACATTCAGGGGGTCTGAGAAACTACATTCAGGCAGCTTGAGAAACTACATTCAGGCTGTCTGAGAAACTACATTCAGGCCGTTTGAGAAACTACATTCAGGCAGTCTAAGAAACTACATGCAGGTGGTCTGAGAAACTATGCTGAGGAGGTCA
>NW_025201975.1:0-2723 GCF_004010195.1 Chiloscyllium plagiosum
GGGGCTGTTTTCCCTGGGGCGTCGAAAGCTGAGGGGTGACCTTATAGAGGTTTATAAAATCATGAGGGGCATGGATAGGGTAAATAGACAAAATCTTTTCCCTGGAGTAGGGGAATCCAGAACTAGAGGGCATAGATTTAGGGTGAGAGGGGAAAGATATAAAACAGACCTAAGGGCAAATTTTCCACACAGAGGGTGGTACGTGTACGGAATAACCTGCCAGAGGATGTGGTGGAGGCTGGTACAGTTGCATCATTTAAGAGGCATCTGAATGGGGATATGAATAGGAAGGGTTTGGAGAGACATGGGCAGAGTGCTGGCAGGTGGGACTAGATTGGGTTGGCATATCTGGTCGGCATGGACGGGTTGGACCGAAGGGTCTGTTTCCATGCTGTACATCTCTATGACTTGATGACTCAACACACAGAGTACTGGAGAGAAACTTCTGGAGAGAAGCTGGTCACAAGGGAAATACTCCAGAAACCCACAAGATGGCAGCGCTGCAACGCTTTGAGAGATACTGTACTCCCTCAATCCAGAGATCAAAATAAAAATAACAAAAACATGCTATTGTCTTCATTAATCAAATAAACGCATGATCACCCTCTTGTGCAGAACACCACAAAAGGTATGGATTCCACAGACATTCCAGGAGTGACTCGAGGTTCAGTTTCTCACCTGACCCCTTCCTCTGCGACGGTAGTTCCGCCTCAATAGGGCTTTATAGTTCTCACTCTTTTTCGATAAGTAATAGTAAAGGACACAATCAGAAACCTTCTGCAACAAAATAAACATATTTCATGTGAAATATATTGACAAAATACAAAAATTATACCTCACAGCACCGAGCATACCTGTAACCGCACACACTGCGCCCAGTGACAGTGTAACCTCACACACTGTGCCCATTGACAGTGTAACCTCACACACTGCGCCCAGCGACACTGTAACCTCACACACTGCTCCCAGTGACAGTGTAACCTCACACACTGCGTCCAGCGACGCTGTAACCTCACACACTGTGCCCAGCGACGCTGTAACCTCACATACTGCTCCCAGTGACAGTGTAACCTCACACACTGCGTCCAGCGACATTGTAACCTCACACACTGCGCCCAGTGACAGTGTAACCTCACACACTGCGCCCAGTGACACTGTAACCTCACACACTGTGCCCAGTGACAGTGTAACCTCACACACTGTGCCCAGTGACAGTGTAACCTCACACACCGCGCCCAGTGACACTGTGACCTCACACACTGCACCCAGCGACACTGTAACCTCACACACTGCGTCCAGCGACACTGTAACCTCACACACTGTGCTCAGTGACAGTGTAACCTCACACACTGTGTCCAGCGACGCTGTAACCTCACACACTGCGTCCAGCGATGCTGTAATCTCACATACTGCACCCAGTGACAGTGTAACCTCACACACTGCATCCAGCGACGCTGTAACCTCACACACTGCGTCCAGCGACGCTGTAACCTCACACACAGCGTCCAGCGACAGTGTAACCTCACACACTGCGCCCAGCGACAGTGTAACCTCACACACTGCGCCCAGCGACTCTGTAATCTCACACACTGCACCCAGCGACGCTGTAACCTCACACACTGTGCCCAGCGACGCTGTAACCTCACACACTACGCCAAGCGACGCTGTAAACTCACACTCGGCTAGCGACGCTGTAACCTCACACACTGCGCCTAGCGACGCTGTAACCTCACACATTGCCACCAGCGACGCTGTAACCTCACACACTGTGCCCAGTGACAGTGTAACCTCACACACTGCACCCAGCGATGCTGTAATCTCACACACTGTGCCCACCGACGCTGTAACCTCACACACTACGCCCAGTGACGCTGTAACCTCACACATTGCCCCCAGCGACGATGTAACCTTTCACATGCCGCCCAATGACAGTGTAACCTCACACACTGTGCCCAGCGACACTGCAACCTCACACACTGTGCCCAGCGACACTGTAACTTCACACAATGCGCCCAGTGACAGTGTAACCTCACACATTGCCCCCAGCGACGATGTAACCTCACACACTGTGCCCAGCGACACTGTAACCTCGCACACTGCACCCAGCGACGCTGTAAACCCACACTCGGCTAGCGACGCAGTAACCTCACACACTGCACCCCGGGACGCTGTAACCTCACACACTGCGCCCAGCGAAGCTGTAACCTCACACACAGCGCCCAGTGACAGTGTAACCTCACACACTGTGCCCAGCGACACTGTAACGTCGCACACTACACCCAGCGACGCTGTAACCGCAAACACTGCGCCCAGTGACAGTGTAACCTCACACACTGCATCCAGCGACAGTGTAACCTCACTCACTGCACCCAGCGACAGTGTAACCTCACACACTGCGTCCAGTGACTCTGTAACCTCGCTCACTGTGCCCAGTGACAGTGTAACCTCACACACTGCGCCCAGTGACAGTGTAACCTCACTCACTGCACCCAGCGACGCTGTAACCTCACTCACTGCACCCAGCGACAGTGTAACCTCACACACTGCACCAAGCGAAGCTGTAATCTCACACTCTGCACCCAGCGACACTGTAACCTCACACACTGCGCCCAGCGACACTGGAACCTCACACACTGTGCCCAGTGACAGTGTAACCTCACACACTGCGCCCAGTGACAGTGTAACCTCACTCACTGCACCCAGCGACGCTGTAACCTCACACA
>NW_025201975.1:5238-7476 GCF_004010195.1 Chiloscyllium plagiosum
CTGTAACCTCACACACTGTGCCCAGCGACAGTGTAACCTCACTCACTGCACCCAGCGACGCTGTAACCTCACACATTGCACCCAGCGACAGTGTAACCTCACACTCTGCACCCAGCGACAGTGTAACCTCACTCACTGCACCCAGCGACAGTGTAACCTCACTCACTGCACCCAGCAACGCTGTAACCTCACACTCTGCACCCAGCGACGCTGTAACCTCACACTCTGCACCCAGCGACAGTGTAACCTCACTCACTGCACCCAGCGACAGAGTAACCTCACTCACTGCGCTCAGTGACGCTGTAACCTCACAGACTGTGCCCAGCGACACTGTAACCTCACACACTGCGCTCAGTGACGCTGTAACCTCACAGACTGTGCCCAGCGATGCTGTAACCTCACACACTGCGACCAGTGAAGCTGTAACCTCACACACTGCACCCAGCGACAGTGTAACCTCACACTCTGCATCCAGCGACAGTGTAACCTCACACTCTGCACCCAGCGACAGTGTAACCAGCGACAGTGTAACCTCACTCACTGCACCCAGCGACAGTGTAACCTCACTCACTGCACCCAGCGAAAGTGTAACCTCACACTCTGCACCCAGCGACAGTGTAACCTCACTCACTGCACCCAGCGACGCTGTAACCTCACACTCTGCATCCAGCGACGCTGTAACCTCACTCACTGCACCCAGCGACTGTGTAACCTCACTCACTGCACCAAGCGACGCTGTAACCTCACACACTGCGCCCAGTGAAGCTGTAACCTCGCACACTGTGCCCAGCGACGCTGTAAAGTCACACCCTGCGCCCAGTGCAACTGTAAGTTCACACACTGCATCCAGTGACGCTGTAACCTCGCACAGTGTGCCCAGTGACACTGTAACCTCACACACTGCACCCAGCGACGCAGTAAACTCACACACTACGCCCAGCGATGCTGTAAACTCACACACTGTGCCCAGCGATGCTGTAACCTCACACACTGCACCCAGCGACGCTGTAACCTCACACACTGCGCCCAGCGACGCAGTAAACTCACACACTACGCCCAGCGACGCTGTAAACTCACACTCGCACAGCGACGCTGTAACCTCACACACTGCGCCCAGCGATGCTGTAACCTCACACACTGCGCCCAGTGACGCTGTAATCACACACTGCACCCAGCAATGCAGTAACCTCATACACTGTGCCCAGCGACACTGTAATCTCACACACTGCACCCAGCGACGCTGTAACCTCACACACTGCGCCCAGTGAAGCTGTAACCTCACACACTGTGCCCAGCGACGCTGTAACCTCAAACACTGTGCCCAGGATTGCTGTAACCTCACACACTGCGCCCAGCGATGCTGTAACCTCACACACTGCGCCCAGTGAAGCTGTAAGTTCACACACTGCGCCTAGCGACGCTGTAACCTCGCACACTGTGCCCAGTGACACTTTAACATCACACACTGTGCGCAGTGATGCTGTAACCTCACACACTGCGCCCAGTGACAGTGTAACCTCACACACTGTGCCCAGCGACACTGTAACCTCACACACTGTGCCCAGTGACGGTGTAACCTCACACACTGTGCCCAGCGACACTGTAACCTCACACACTGTGCCCAGTGACAGTGTAACCTCACACACTGCGCCCAGCGACACTGTAACCTCACACACTGCACCCAGCGACACTGTAACCTCACTCACTGCACCAAGCGATGCTGTAACCTCACACACTGTGCCGTGACACTTTAACATCACACACTGTGTGCAGTGACGCTGTAACCTCGCTCACTGCGCACAGCTACACTGTAACCAAACACACTGCGCCCAGTGACAGTGTAATCTCACACACTGCACCCAGCGACGCTGTAACCTCACACACTGCATCCAGCGACAGTGTAACCTCACACTCTGCACCCAGCGACAGTGTAACCTCACACTCTGCACCCAGCGACAGTGTAACCTCACTCACTGCACCCAGCAACAGTGTAACCTCACACACTGCACCCAGCGACGCTGTAACCTCATACACTACGCCCAGTGAAGCTGTAACCTCACACTCTGCACCCAGTGACGCTGTAACCTCACTCACTGCATCCAGCGACAGTGTAACCTCACTCACTGCACCAAGCGATGCTGTAATCTCACACTCTGCACCCAGTGAAGCTGTAACCTCACACACTGCACCCAGCGACGCTGTAATCTCACACACTGCGCCCAGCGACACTGTAACCTC
>NW_025201976.1:0-2369 GCF_004010195.1 Chiloscyllium plagiosum
ATCGAATAGCAAAGGAGGCTTTAAGGGAAAAATGATCAACTGATGTATTTTTGGTTGTATCTTCAAAGGGTTAACGAAATGTGATTTTCCTTGAGTGTTTGTGTTTAGAAATGGCTTCTGGTCAAGTGTCAGGGAGCGGGGAGTCATAAATTCTTTCTACTTTTTCCTTGTGAGCCTGACGATCAGAATAAGAATGATCAAACACCTTTCATGTGGAAGCAGGCCATTCGGTCCTCGGAATCCACACCAATCCTTCAAAAATATCCAACCTCGCTACCCAAAACCTGCAACACAGATTGCACATGGCTGACACTGCACATCCCTGGATATTATGGGCTATTTACCAAGTGTAACCCACGTTCTGTGCACGTCCTTGCACTGTGAGAGGAAATCGGAACTCACACAGGAAATCCATGCAGCCACAGGGAGAATGTACTAACTTCGCGTGGTCGCCTGAAGATGAAATTAAACCGACGTGTCTGGCACAGTGAAGCTGCTGTATTAACCACTGAGACACTGTGACAAGAAAAATAGTTTAATATAAATACTTTCAGGAAGAAATCTGCGGTTTCCCGTCCCAACATTATGCAGAGGAAGCTGGAAATCGTCTCACCCTGATCAGAGGCTTATGTGTATTAGGATTTAACAATATTGATTATCAGTCTGATCTTGTATAATATTTTTCATAACTAAGCCTGAAACAGATTGGCGTAAGATTTCAAATAAGGTGAAACAAAGATGAGAGATTAATGTAAGTTAGAAAGAGAATAACGTCGAGCACTTGCAGGCACAGAAATTGATCAGGAAGAAGTCAGTACAGGTATGGATCTCGGTGGAGCGAGCATGATCAGTAACAAATTAGGAGAGATCATGGATGAAGAGATCACACAGACAGAGTGAAGAAAGACACGGGAGGAAGCAAATGCTGGTTTGAGAGGAGACTGTGTTTTGCAGAGTTGAGATGCAGGCGCAAAATGGCAATTGGGAGTGTCTGAGAGAGATTGACAGCGAGGGATGGAGAGTAAATTACAGGGATAGAAAGAAATGAAAAGGTATTGAGATTGATGGGAGAAGCTGTGAAACTAACAGACCATGCACAGTAATTCATAGGAGAAGCTGTGTTTTTTTTTGTTTCTTCTCAGAATCCTGTCTTATTGAGTGATATTGCAATTTGGCCTTACTTTCTACAACTATGTTCCTTTCAGTATGACAGTCTCTTCCATAAACCTGTTACCATTCCAAAATCTAAACCGCATTTGTGTCCAATGTCGGATCAATTCTTCATAACACAGGATTTGAATATGAACATAAAAAGGCCTTTCCCACAGAAACCGGAAACAGCTCAAATCTGATGGGCTGGAAAGCAATTTAATTCTATAAAAACAGGCCGTGTGGAATTAATAAACTTGGTTTGCACCCTTTGCTTACCTGTCACTAACTTCAAAGGCCATAGCGATTAATGATTGATACGGCTCTTGAACCATTTACTGTTAGTTTAGTTAAAGAAGCACTGCTGCACTTTAATCCTCCACAGATTGCCGACAGTGTGGAAACTGGCCATTTAGTCAAAACGTCCACACCGACCCTCCGAAGAGTAACCAGTTCCCTACTCTATTACTCTAGCTTTACTCCTGACTTTTGAACGAACCTACATACCCTTAAACTATGTGCAATTTATCATTTCCAATTCAGTTTACCAGCATATCGTTGGATTAATGAGGAAACCGGAGCTCCCAGAGGAAACGCGCACACACAGGGAGAATTATTCTTTCTATTATTGTTTTAAATGGAATCCCTAACGTGTGGAAACAGGCCACTTGGCCCAACAATTCCACATTGATCCTTCGAGGAGTACCCCATTCAGATCCAACCGCTGGCCCGATTACTCTGAATTTCGCCTCAGGAATGCACCTGAATTTCACATCCCTGAACATTATGGACATTTTCGCTTGGCCAATTCACCTGACGTGCACATCTTCGGAATGTGGAAGGAAAAACACTCACGTGCAACCTCCACACAGGCTGTCGCCCGAGGCTGCAACTGAACGTGGTTCTCTGGTACTGTGAGGAGGTAGTGCTCACAGCTTAGCCATCAGGCCACCGAGCTTTGATTGCGTTGAAATATAAGCAAATGTGGCAGAATTGTGGGAGCACCACAAATATCGTAATCTCAGCGTCTCTGTACGGACTTCGATTCTAATCCATTCATAATAGGTACATTTGAATTTAATGATTAAATAGACTCGCATAATTGGCAAATTTTCTCCCTTGTTTCATTTCATGGAGGAAATCAGTCGGCCTACGTGCGACATCAGAAGAGACAAACAAACGACAGATGCTGAAATCCAAGGCAGACAAGCAGGAGGCTT
>NW_025201976.1:4705-7476 GCF_004010195.1 Chiloscyllium plagiosum
ATTCAAATACATCTCGTGCTATTCTTCCTCATTTCCGGTATTAAGTAAATCAGTGAGAAGTGCTTTCCCATTTCCATCAAAGGAAATTGAACCGAAATACAGAAAAAAGTTTTACTTTCCTCATTGAAGGTGCAGAATTTCGTCTAGACAAGTTAATTGCGTTGTTGTCTTTGAATCTGAGAAGAAAGCTCTAAGATTATTTTTCAGTCTCCTACAGTTCACTACATTTCAGTTGTCTTCCTTCCCCCGCAGCAACTGTTCTTTCTTCAAAATCATCCTTTACAATCGCCTGGTCGTTCTCACGGGAGTTATATTGTGGTGGATAGCTGCAATTTATTTCCGAGATTCATCCCTGCTCATCACACCTGTTTGTTCTCTCATGGCCACTTTGTTTGCAGCCACCGTTGTTTCACTGGCTCACTGTGGTTTGCCCCTCTGATTTAATCTTTCTGGCCATTTGCTGTGAAAAACTTAAAACAAAGCTCTGCACTGATTTTGGTAAGCAGTGATTTTGGTTCTAACAACAGTGAGCGTACTGGGCTGTTTGGAACCTCTTCCCCGAAGCTTTACACAAGAAGCTCGATTTATGATTGGTATTATTCCCTGGAAATGCAGGTTGAAACACAAACTTGTTGGTTACACGTCATGGACCGCATTTATCATGTTTCATTGCTCCCGTCCGCTCTTGTTCTGCTGCTCACTACATTCGCAACGTAGTGACTGCTACAGAATGACATGGGCACCAGGACTGCACCACTGGAGAAAATGACAAAGACCGAGAAATGGTAAAGGGAAGGAGAAACCTTATTTTACTCTTTAGTATGTCTGAATCTTTCATGCTTTCATTGGCTACTCGGCTTGTTTATGATATGTATGTGCGAATTGAAAGCATTGAGTTTTATCCCTCTGATTCAGATCACCGAATGATAACAGTACATGTATCTGCCATGATACAGCTCATCAGCATATGTGCCAACATTTTCCATTGCACTGTAACACAGCAACAATTCGGAAATGAGCTCAATTATACTCTGAAGTATCTATGCAAATGCATTGTAAAATTAGTAATAGCTTCTGACCGTTTACAGCGAGTGTGGACTTGCCCCTGGCTCAAATATGCTGACTACAACACTGGAACAATGTCGAAGACAGAGTAATCCTCAATTTGCAAGCAAGTTTACATATCACCGCAGTCATCAGCTGGGGTATTGTCTTATTGAGTGACAAGTATGAGGCGGTGGATTCCTTGAATGAACAAGTTATGAGTTGAAACCTGCGGTGTGAATGCGGCATTTAGTGTGTCGTACATTCGGCTCTGCGTTGTTTCCTTCATTCTTTTTGTTGTTTTTGTAGTTAAAAATATGCATACATAAGCAATGCGTTAAATATTTATCTCGATACACAATTAGCCTGTTCTCTTCAGTCACCTTCGACTTGTTTTTTTTTATTCGTATGCCCGAATGTAGACACAATTACATGAGGCAGAACTGCATTTGCGGATTCGAGAATACCGGGATTCTGTCTGAAGAGGTATGCAAGGGACTGATAATATCGAACGGTCGATGTAGGAAAAGAAGATAACACTGCATGTTTTGTTGGCATGATCACAGAAATTCCAAAGGAAGATAGAAAGCGGAATCATGGGTAGATTAGGGAGAAAGTCCCAGATCTGTTTTTTTTTAAAAACAAACAGACGTAAAGCTCATTCACATAGGTCAGGAGTAGCAGGCAGAAGAAGTTATGATATGAGGCGATAGAAGATCATCTCAGTCTGCAACGCTGGAGGATGACAGGATTTGTATTCCTGAAAAAGTATTGATGGAAAAGCTATTGGTAACAGGAATTCATGGTGAGAGTACAAGTGCTCAGTTACGTAAAGTGAGGCTACAATGTCAAGAGAAGAATGTAGAATTTGTGGTAGGGGTCCTTGACAAACTCTCAGCTCGAGGAATACAGTTTCGCCTCGCGAATGATATATGAGATTCACCGGTAGTTGTGCTGCCTGCTGGAGTTGAAATGGCAGCGGAGGTGCAAGCAACTGAAGAAATTCAGAACATTTATTCAGGAGTATTCCCTCATTGTGTAATAACAGGATCGCAGAATCACAAGCTGAAGTAGGAGAAATCAAAAGGCACAGATAAGTAAGCTGAATCAGCTTTCTCAGAGACTTTGTTTGATTAGGCAAGTGCGACAGAACAGGAGAAAATAAGTAAAAATGCAAGTTCCTTTACCTCTGCTGAGTCTATTGAGTTGCAGCAGGAAGATGAGATCTTAAAGTGCTTGTAACAAAAGCATTTGAACAAGGAGTATATTTGCTTCCCTGGGTCTGTTATTACGTAACAAGTCGTGTCTTAATGAGGAAATGGAAACCGTCACATATTGGAACAGATGAGAATGGGCACAAGAACATCAAATTGGTTTGCCAGTAGGCATAGAACGGATGTGCTAGGAGTAACACATGTGCTACTACTTGGAGGTAATTGACAAGTGAAGAAAACACAGACCATAATACAAGGACATTTTTACTGTCCTGGACTAAGCAAGAATTTAGTTGGATTTTGCCTGACATGCAATACATGTCAGCTAATCGGCTGTTAGTTTGTAACAGGTGAACATTGAAAAGCAAGTTTTCGTGACGCTTCTCAAATAGAGAGGAAATTGAGTGAGGTGAATTACTTGATAGGGATTCTAGAGAGAGAGAATTGTCACAAAGTGTGTCATGACTACATGCTCAAAAGCATTTTGACAGGGAAGGAAAGAACAAGGTTCAG
>NW_025201977.1:0-2514 GCF_004010195.1 Chiloscyllium plagiosum
TATCTCTGCATGGCGATAGCTTGCCGGAGTATCCCTGGATGGTGATAGCGTGCCGGAGTATTTCTGGATGGTGATAGCATGTCGGAGTGTCTCTGGTTGGTGATAGCGTGTCGGTGTATCTCTGGATGGTGAAAGCATGTCGGAGTATCTCTGGATGGCGATAGCATGTCGGGGTATCTCTGGATGGTGATAGCATGTCGGTGTATCTCTGGATGGTGATAGCATGTCGGAGTATCTCTGGATGGTGATAGAATGTCAGAGTGTCTCTGTATGGCGATTGCGTGCCAGATTATCTCTGGATGGTGATTACGTGCCGGAGTATGTCTGGATGGTGATTACGTGCCGGAGTATTTCTGGATGGTGATACCGTGTCGGAGTTTCTCTGGATGGTGATGTCATGCCGGAGTATCTCTGGATGGTGATAGTGTGCCGGAGTATTTCTGGATGGTGATAGCGTGCCGGAGTATCTCTGGATGGTGATAGTGTGCCGGATCGTCTCTGGATGGTGAAAGTGTGTCGGAGTATCTCTGGATGGTGATAACATGTCGGAGTATCTCTGGAGGGAAATAGCGTGACGGAGCAACTCTGGATGGTGATAGCATGTCGGTGTATCTCTGGATGGTGACAGCGTGCGGAGTATCTCTGGATGATGACAGCGTGTCAGAGTGTCTCTGGATGATGACAGCGTGTCAGAGTATCTCTGGATGGTGATGTCATGCCGGAGTATCTCTGGATGGCGATAGCGTGCCGGAGTATCTCTGGATGGCGATAGCGTGCCGGAGTATCTCTGGATGGTGACTGCGTGCCAGAGTATCTCTGGATGGTGATAGCATGTCGGAGTATCTCTAGATGGTGATAGCGTGTCGGAGTATCTCTGGATGGTGATAGCGTGTCGGAGTATCTCTGGATGGTGATAGCGTGTCGGAGTATCTCGAGATGGTGATAGCGTGTCGGAGTATCTCTGAATGGTGATAGCGTGTCGGAGTATCTCTGGATGGCGATAGCGTGTCGGAGTATCTCTGGATGGCGATAGCATGTCGGAGTATCTCTGCATGGTGAGAGCGTGCCGGGGTATCTCTGGATGGTGATAGCATGTCGGTGTATCTCTGGATGGTGATAGCGTGCTGGAGTATCTCTGGATGGTGATTGCGTGTCGGAGTATCTCTGGATGGTGATAGCATGTCGGAGTATCTCTGGATGGTGGTAACGTGTCGGAGTGTCTCTGGATGGTGATAGCGTGTCGGAGTATGCCTGGATGGTGATTACGTGCCAGAGTATCTCTGAATGGAGATAGCGTGTCGGAGTGTCTCTGGATGGCAATTGCATGCTGGAGTATATCTGCATGGCGACAGCTTGCCGGAGTATCTCTGGATGGTGATAGCGTGTTGAAGTGTCTCTGGATGGTGATAGCGTGCCGGAGTATCTCTGGATGGTGATAGCATGTCGGAGTGTCTCTGGTTGGTGATAGCGTACCGGAGTATCTCTGAATGGTGATAGCATGTCGGTATATCTCTGGATGGTGATAGCATGTCGCTGTATCTATGGATGGTGAAAGCATGTCGGACTATCTCTGGCTGGTGATAGCGTCCGGAGTATCTCTGGATGATGATTGCGTGTCGGAGTATCTCTGGATGGTGATAGCGTGTCGGAGTAACTCTGGATGGTGATCGCATGTCGGTGTATCTCTGGATGGTGACAGCGTGCCGGAGTATCTCTGGATGGTGATAGCGTGCCGGAGTATCTCTGGATGGCGATAGCGTGTCGGAGTTTCTCTGGATGGCGATGGTGTTCCGGAGTTTCTCTGGATGGTGATAGCATGCCGGAGTATCTCTGGATGGTGATAGCATGTCGGAGTACCTCTGGATGGCGATGGTGTTCCGGAGTTTCTCTGGATGGTGATAGCATGCCGGAGTGTCCCTGGATGGTGATAGCGTGTCGGAGTATGCCTGGATGGTGATAGCATGTCGGAGTATCTCTGGATGGTATAGCATGTCGGAGTACCTCTGGATGGCGATGGTGTTCCGGAGTTTCTCTGGATGGTGATAGCATGCCGGAGTGTCCCTGGATGGTGATTACGTGCCGGAGTGTCTCTGGATGGTGATAGGGTGCCGGAGTGTCTCTGGATGGTGATTGCGTGCCGGAGTATCTCTGGATGGTGATTGCGTGTCGGAGTAACTCTGGATGGTGATTGCGTGTCGGAGTAACTCTGGATGGTGATTGCGTGTCGGAGTATCTCTGGATGGTGATCGCATGTCGGAGTACCTCTGGATGGTGGTAACGTGTCGGAGTGTCTCTGGATTGTGATAGCGTGTCGGAGTATGCCTGGATGGTGATAGCATGTCGGAGTATCTCTGGATGGTGGTAACGTGTCGGAGTGTCTCTGGATTGTGATAGCGTGTCGGAGTATGCCTGGATGGTGATAGCATGTCGGAGTATCTCTGGATGGTGATAGCATGACGGAGTACCTCTGGATGGTGGTAACGTGTCGGAGTATGCCTGGATGGTGATAGCGTG
>NW_025201977.1:3736-5091 GCF_004010195.1 Chiloscyllium plagiosum
CGGAGTATCTCTGGATGGTTGTGAGCGTCCGGAGTGTCTCTGGATGGTGATAGCGTCCGGAGTATCTCTGGATGGTGATTGCGTGTCGGAGTATCTCTGGATGGCGATGGTGTTCCGGAGTTTCTCTGGATGGTGATAGCATGCCGGAGAGTCCCTGGATGGTGATTACGTGCCGGAGTGTCTCTGGATGGTGATAGGGTGCCGGAGTATCTCTGCATGGTGATTGCGTGTCGGAGTATCTCTGGATGGTGATAGCGTGTTGTAGTGACTCTGGATGGTGATAGCGTGCCGGAGTATTTCTGGATGGTGATAGCATGTCGGAGTGTCTCTGGATGGTGATAGCGTGCCGGAGTATCTCTGAATGGTGATAGCATGTCGCTGTATCTATGGATGGTGAAAGCATGTCGGAGTATCTCTGGATGGTGATTGCGTCCGGAGTATCTCTGGATGGTGATTGCGTGTCGGAGTATCTCTGGATGGTGATAGCGTGTCGGAGTAACTCTGGATGGTGATAGTGTGTCGCTGTAAATCTGGATGGTGACAGCGTGCCGGAGTATCTCTGGATGGTGACTGCGTGCCGGAGTATCTCTGAATGGTGATTGCGTGTCGGAGTATCTCTGGATGGTGATAGCGTGCCGGAGTGTCTCTGGATGGTGATAGGGTGCCAGAGTGTCTCTGGATGGTGATAGCGTGTCAGAGTGTCTTTGGTTGGTGATAGCGTGCCGGAGTATCTCTGGATGGTGATAGCGTGTCGGAGTATCTTTGGATGGTGATAGCGTGTCGGAGTATCTCTGGATGGTGATTGCGTGTCGGAGTAACTCTGCATGGAGATAGCGTGTCGGAGTAACTCTGGATGGTGACAGCGTGCGGAGTATCTCTGGATGGAGATAGCGTGTCGGAGTATCTCTGGATGGTGATAGCGTGTCGGAGTATCATTGGATGGTGATAGTGTGTCAGAGTATCTCTGGATGGTGATTGCGTGTCGGAGTAACTCTGGATGGAGATAGCGTGCCGAAGTATCTCTGGATGGTGAGAGTGTGTCGGAGTATCTCTGAATGGTGATAGCGTGTCGGAGTATCTCTGAATGGTGATAGCGTGTCGGAGTATCTCTGAATGGCAATTGCATGTCGGAGTATCTCTGGATGGTGATACCGTGCCGGAGTATCTCTGGATGGTGATAGCGTGCCGGAGTATCTCTGGATGGTGATAGCATGCCGGAGTATCTCTGGATGGTGATAGCATGTCGGAGTATCTCTGGATGGCAATAGCATGTCGGAGTATTTCTGGATGGTGAAAGCATGTCGGAGTATCTCTGGATGGCAATAGCATGTCGAAGTGTCTCTGGATGGTGATAG
>NW_025201977.1:5843-7476 GCF_004010195.1 Chiloscyllium plagiosum
ATGGTGATAGCGTGTCGGAGTATCTCTGGATGGTGATAGCGTGTCGGAGTATCTCTGGATGGTGATAGCGTGTCGGAGTATCTCTGGATGGTGATAGCGTGTCGGAGTATCTCTGGATGGTGATAGCGTGTCGGAGTATCTCTGGATGGTGATAGCGTGTCGGAGTATCTCTGGATGGTGATAGCGTGTCGGAGTATCTCTGGATGGTGATAGCGTGTCGGAGTATCTCTGGATGGTGATAGCGTGTCGGAGTATCTCTGGATGGTGATAGCGTGTCGGAGTATCTCTGGATGGTGATAGCGTGTCGGAGTATCTCTGGATGGTGATAGCGTGTCGGAGTATCTCTGGATGGTGATAGCGTGTCGGAGTATCTCTGGATGGTGATAGCGTGTCGGAGTATCTCTGGATGGTGATAGCGTGTCGGTGTATCTCTGGATGGTGATAGCGTGCTGGAGTATCTCTGGATGGTGATTGCGTGTCGGAGTATCTCTGGATGGTGATAGCATGTCGGAGTATCTCTGGATGGTGGTAACGTGTCGGAGTGTCTCTGGATGGTGATAGCGTGTCGGAGTATCTCTGGATGGTGATAGCGTGTTGGAGTATCTCTGGATGGTGATAGCGTGTCGGAGTATCTCTGGATGGTGATAGCGTGTTGGAGTATCTCGAGATGGTGATAGCGTGTTGGAGTATCTCTAGATGGTGATAGCGTGTCGGAGTATCTCTGGATGGTGATAGCGTGTCGGAGTATCTCTGGATGGCGATAGCGTGTCGGATAATCTCTGCATGGTGAGAGCGTGCCGGGGTATCTCTGGATGGCGATAGCATGTCGGTGTATCTCTGGATGGTGACAGCGTGCGAAGTATCTCTGGATGGTGGTAACGTGTCGGAGTGTCTCCGGATGATGACAGCGTGTCAGAGTATCTCTGGATGGCGATTGCATGTCGGAGTATCTCTGGATGGCAATTTCGTGTTGGAGTATCTCTGGATGGTGATAGCATGTCAGGGTATCTCTGGGTGGTGAAAGCGTGCCGGAGTATCTCTGGATGGCAATTGCATGCTGGAGTATCTCTGCATGGCGATAGCTTGCCGGAGTATCTCTGGATGGTGATAGCGTGTTGAAGTGTCTTTGGATGGTGATAGCGTGCCGGAGTATTTCTGGATGGTGATAGCATGTCGGAGTGTCTCTGGTTCGTGATAGCGTGCCAGAGTATCTCTGGATGGTGATAGCATGTCGGTGTATCTCTGGATGATGAAAGCATGTCGGAGTATCTCTGGATGGTGATAGCGTGCTGGAGTATCTCTGGATGGTGATTGCGTGTCGGAGTATCTCTGGATGGTGATAGCATGTCGGTGTATCTCTGGATGGTGACAGCGTGCGGAGTATCTCTGGATGGTGATAGCATGTCGGAGTATCTCTGGATGGTGGTAACGTGTCGGAGTGTCTCTGGATGGTGATTGCGTGTCGGAGTATGCCTGGATGGTGATAGCATGTCGGAGTATCTCTGGATGGTGATAGCATGTCGGAGTATCTCTGGATGGTGGTAACGTGTCGGAGTATGCCTGGATAGTGATTACGTGCCAGAGTATCTCTGAATGGAGTTAGCGTGTCGGAGTGTCTCTGGATGGCAATTGC
>NW_025201978.1:0-332 GCF_004010195.1 Chiloscyllium plagiosum
TTCTTCAGTTCCTTCCTGGCTACCTTGTAACCCTCTCGAGCCCTGTCTGATCCTTGCCCTCCTCAACCTTAAGTAAGCTTCCTTTTTTATCTTGACTAGATGCTCCACATCCCTTGACACCCAAGGTTCTTTCAACCTACCATCCCTTCTTTGCCTCAGTGGGACAAACCTGTCCAGCACTATCAGCAAGTGCTCCCTAAAAAATCTCCACATTTCTGTCGTGCATTTCCCTGAGAAAATCTGTTCCCAATTTAGATGCCCCAGTTCATGTCTAATAGCATTGTAATTCCCCCTCCCCAATTAAATGCTCCCTTATACCATCTGCTCCCATC
>NW_025201978.1:344-5624 GCF_004010195.1 Chiloscyllium plagiosum
GTTGCAGGGGGTAAGTTAGCACAGTTGGCTGGACAGCTGGTGTGAGATGTAGAGAGGCGAAGTGGTACTTTGGTTAAACTCACCATCAGTTGTCTCTCTACCTCTCTCCAAGACAGAATAACCATTTGAATAGGGCAATTCCTTCGGTGTCCCTCTGTCACAATCCTGGAAGATCCCTCTCCCCCCATTCCCTTCACACTACTGACCAATTGTTCCCACATCATCAGGACTGTAGTGGCACAAGAAAGCAGCTACCGCCATAATCTCAAGGGCAGTAAATTCTGACCCAGCCATCGGAGTCAAAGTCCCCTTGATTAATTCTGAAACACATCTGAACAAAACATGTTGACAGACAAGCTTTTGGCTGCCAGAAAATTCAGACAGTTTATTTCAGATTGTGTGTGTGTCTGTGTGTGTGTATGTGTCTGTGTGTGTCTGTGAAATGTTCCTGAATTATCGTCTGGTATTTGATCTGTTCTTGTGACTAGGATGGTCCTGTCCCCCTGGTGATCCCATAGTGGTCAATGTTTGTGTCTGAGTGGAATAAAACATACTGCCTGTGCCAACAGTGCAGCAAATCAGTGACTGTCATTGTAACAAGAGTGTGTTCTGTGATCAGCTTTGAAGGTGTAGTTGTCTTTGAAGAATATTGTTATCTCTCATGTAATTGTGGGTTAACACAAGTATCAGAAGAGCACAGTAACTTCCAGAGTGAGCAGTTTCACATTCAAACTGACAATGACTGATTCCTGTTAGTGTAAGGGTATAATATCAAAAGAACTGATCTGAAGGAGATGGGGATCAAGACCTGGGTCAAGAGCAGGCTCAGGGTGATCTGTCAGAGAAGAGTTCCTATCACCTATCCTGTGGGGATTGGCTCACTGCCATCAATTCAACCCCTCACTTTCCATGTGGAAATATTGTCTTAATGAATTATCTAATGTCATTGCCCATCATTGTTTTCAATCTAAATGTACACAATACAAATCACACGTCAGTACATTTGTTAAATGACTGGAAGTAATGTAACTTATGACACTAAAGTCGGTGGAGTAGTGGACAGTTTGGAAGAATGTTGCAGGTTGCAGGGGGACTTGGATAAACTGCAGAATTGGGCTGAGAGGTGGCAAATGGAGTTCAATGCAGGCTAAATGTGAGGTGATGCATATTGGGAAGAATAACAGGAAGGCAGAGTACTGGGTCAATGGAATGATTCTTGGGAGTGTGGATGTGCAGAGGGATCTTGGAGTCCATGTACATAGATCCCTGAAAGTTGTCACCCAGGTTGATAGTGCTGGTAAGAAGGCATACGGTGGGTTAGGTTTCATTGGTAGAGGGATTAAGTTCCAGAGCTGCAATATCATGCTGCAACTATACAAAATGCTAGTGTGGCCACACTTGAAATATTGTATATAGTTCTGGTCGCCATATTTTGGGAAGGATGTGGAAGCATTGGAAAAGATGCAGAGGAGATTTACCAGGATGTTGCCTGGTCTGGAGGGATGGTCTTATGAAGAAAGGCTGAGAGACTTGAGTATGTTCTCATTGGAAAAAAGAAGGCTAAGATGGGATTTGATAGAGACATACAAGATGATCAGAGGATTAGATAGGGTAGACAGTGAAAGTTTTTTTCATAGGATGATGATGTCAGCTTGTATGAGGGGGCATAACTACAAATTGAGGGGTGATAGATTTAAGACAGGTGTCAGAGGCAGGTTCTTGATTCAGAGAGTGGTAAGGATGTGGAGTGTCCTGCCTGCCAATGTAGTTAACCCTGCCATATTAGGGAGATTTAAACAATCCTTGGATAAGCATATGGATGATGATGGGAGAGTGTAGGGGGACGAGCTGAGAATAGTTCACAGGTCGGTGCAACATTGAGGGCCGAAGGGCCTGTTCTGCACTGTATTGTTCGATGTTCTAACTATTTAGTTAACCGAATTGATTCCCTGGGGTTTGAGTCTAGAACTAGAATTAAATTCTATTGTCACGTGTGTTCACATATAGGAACACATGAGGACAGTGAAAAGTGTACAGAGTCACCATTCTCCACTACCATCTGCAACAAGATAGATTCACTGTCATTACCTTGGCCATACACCAGTCAGAATCTGTCAGCTCCTAAGGAAATCATCCACTCTGATGGAGAATGGGGCAACTCCTATTTAGAGAGTGAAACAGTTTTACTATCCCATTCTTGAAACTGTTGCTGTTCCTGGTGATTCATGGTTCAGCCCCAGTGTTTTGGAAGGTAGCGGGTGGAAGCCCTGCATTAAAAAAGGGAGGCAGAAAACAGGAAGCACAGGCCGGTTAGCTTAACATATCACAGGAAAACTGCTGGAAGGTATTATTCAACCAGATACAGCAGCTCACATTGATCAGTTGAAATTCATCTGGCAGAGTTGACATTATTGTGTGCATCCATTGAATTTCTTTGAGGATGTAACATGTGTCATTGATAAAGGGGATTGCCCTGAGCTGAGCTTTTATCCCATAACATGACACAGCAAATGTCATGGCAGGAAGGTGTGGGGTGGTGTTGGGTGGGGGTAATGATTACACGGGAGCGCTGCAGTTTACTGAAATGGAAAGCAATTGGAAGCAGCACTTACAAAAGACAATAGACAGTAGACAGTAGACAATAGGTGCAGGAGTAGGCCATTTGGCCCTTCAAGCCAGCACCACCATTCATTATGATCATGGCTAATCATCCACAGTCAGTATCCTGTTCCTGTCTTATCCCCATAACCCTTGATTCCACTGTCTTTAAGAGCTCTATCCATCTCTTTCTTGAAAGTATCTGGAGACTTGGCTTCCACTGCTTTCTAGGGCAGAACATTCCATATATCCACCACTCTCTGGGTGAAGAAGTTTCTCCTGAACTCTGTTCTAAATGGCCTACCCCTTATTTTTAAACTGTGTCCTCTAGTTCTGGACACACCATCAGCAGAAACTTGCTTCCTGCCTCCAGACTGTCCAACCCTTTAATAATCTTATACTTCTCAATCAGATCCCCTCTCATCCTTCTAAGCTCAAGTGTATACAAGCCCAGTTGCTCCAATCTTTCAACATATGATAGTCCCGCCATTCCAAGAATTGACCTCGTGAACCTACACTGCACTCCCTTAATAGCTAGAATGTCCTTCCTCAAACTTGGGAGACCAAAACTGAACACAATACTCCAGGTGCTGTCTCACCAGGCCCTGTACAGCTGCAGGATCTCTTTGCTCCTATACTTAATTCCTCTTGTTATGAAGGCCAGCATGCCATTAGCTTTCTTCACTGCCTGCTGTACTTGCATGCTTGCTTTCATTGACCAATGTACAAGTACACCTAGATCTCGCTGTCCATCCCCTTTACTGAACTTGACTCCATTTAGATAATCTGTCTTCCTGTTCTTGCCACCAAAGTGGATAACCACACATTTATCCACATTAAAGTGAATCTGCCAAGCAAATTTGCTAATATTATGTTTAATACCCTCATCTATATCATTAATGTATATTGTAAACAGCTGCGGTCCCAGCACCGAACCGTGTGGTACCCCACTGGTCACCGCCTGCCATTCCAAAAGGGACCCGTTTATCACTACTCTTTACTCCCTGTCAGCTAGCCAATTTTCAGTCCAAGTCAGTATTTTGCCCTCAATACCACGTGTCCTAATTTTACTCACTAATCTCCTATGTGGGACTTTATCAAAGGTTTCTGAAAGCCCAAGTACACGACATCCACTGGATCTCCCTTGTCAATCTTCATTGTTACATCCTCAAAATATTCCAGAAGATTAGTCAAGCATGATTTCCCCTTGGTAAATCCATGATTACTCTGACCTCTCCTGGGGGTTACTGCTATCCAAATGAGTCATAATTTCATCTTTTATAGTTGACTCCAGCATCTTTCCCACCCCTGATGTCAGGCTAGCTGATCTAAATAATGGATTCTGAAATGGATTAAGTCTAAATAATAATATTTATTATTAATTATATATATATATATATTATTTATATTATTAATATTTATAATAAATCGATTGTATTAGCATGAATCAATATTAATTGGCAGGATTCCTTCATACATTCTCAGTGACCTGTCATATCGATTCATGGCTAATTTAACACATGACTGCATTAATTCATTGTTAATTAAAGAACGGAAAACTACATTACTGGCCAGTTAAAGAAATTTTGCATATGATTGGGGGATAGGGGTAGGTATATATATGGCAGATGAAACTCCCAAAAGCTGGGGAGGTGACTGTGAATGGCTGTGTATATGTATAAAAAAAATTAGAAATGACATGAGAAAACAATGTAAGGCCACTATGGTTGAGGAATATATAAAAAGATTAAGGCAACAATACTGCAAAATAAAGAACTTAAATTCTACTCGGAATCCCGAGTCTGGCATACCGATCCTTTTGGAGGATTGGGAATTTGTTACTGTATACATGCCCTGTGGTTATATGGTTGATATTGCTGTCGCGTGGTGCCAGGGTCCTGGGTTTAATGCCAGCCTTGGATGGCTGTCTGTGTGGAATTTGCACAGTCTCCCTGTGTCTGTGTGGGTTTCCTCCGGGTGCTCCGGTTTCTTCCCACAGTCCAAAAATGTGCATGTCAGGTGAATTGGCCATGCTAAATTGCCCATTGTGTTAGGTGCATTAGTCAGAGGGAAACGGATCTAGGTGGTTTATTCTTCGTAGGATCGGTGTGGACTTGTTGGGCCTGTTTCCACACTGTAGGGAATTCAATCATCTTCTGATTGTCTCCAGCCTTAATTTAAAGCATCCACTTGTTGAAACATTTCCTTTTGAAAATGAAGCATTCAGTCTTCATAGTCGATGTCATAGGTATGAGCGAATTGAGCCAGCCTAAACCAGGTCCCATCCCAGGGACTAGAGTAATGTTAATGAAGCATGGCTCTAACTGTAATACCAAATGGCCAAATTTGCTCAGTATGTCCAAGTGCGATACAGATGCAAATGCAGTAAAATTCTAGGAGTAACCTGAATACGAATGGCTTGTGTTACAAGACTGAAAGATGCGCCGATCTGTCTGATGGAAGTGACAAACAATTTAACAATAAACAAGAAGCTCAATTACCTTTATTTAACCTTATGCTTTTGCAATGTTTTCTGGCTGGAGTCACTGACATGATCCAGACCAACAGTACAAACCAGTCCAGGAATTTCCAGTTTCAAATGAGATGAGCGGTGGTTTTCTATTGGGATGGCTAGAACCATGATGCAAGCTACAAGTAAAACAAATTATATTCAGCTTCCTC
>NW_025201978.1:6538-7477 GCF_004010195.1 Chiloscyllium plagiosum
AATGCCTTGCCAGTAGCAGTGGTGGACTCTCCTTCATTATGGGCATTTAAACGTGCATTGGATAGGCATATGGAGGATAGTGGGCTAGTGTAGGTTAGGTGGGCTTGGATCGGCGCAACATCGAGGGCCAAAGGGCCTGTACTGCGCTGTAGTTTTCTATGTTCTAGTATAAGGATGGGTATGCCAGACCTGGGTAAGGTGCAAAAATAATGGAGGAATGATACTGTCTGTTCAGTGCCAATTCACAACGTAGAGGTTGATGTCTCTATTGCTTATTGACTGTAGTCATCCGGGTTTAGTGTTTGGATTGTTTCAATATTGTTTTGAAATTTGGAAGTAATTTGTAAATTTCCATTTCTGAAATAATTACAGGCACTTTATACTAAAATATACTGCTGACTGAATTATCAAGTGATTTGATTTCATACATAGTCGCTAAGCCTAAATATCATTGCTTTGTGTATGGAGCTTGTAAGAATACACACTAGTTGATATGATTTATTTTTGCATTGGGCTGTTAGATCTAAGAAGGAGTGTCTGGCTGAGCTATTATCTTCATGTAGATATTTATACTGAACAGTGATGGTTTATAATTTTAAGATTGTACCAATATCTAAATTCTAGGGTTAGCTCAATATTAGAAAAAAAATCAGTGTGGTTTGAAAACTTTGTGTCATGTTATCATAATTTGGGGACAGCTTTGCCCTCCAGCCAATATTTATTACCAACTCTTCTGCTCAAAATCATCATCAGATTTCTACATTTAATTCTAACTACTGTTAACCAAAGCTGTAGATCGGGCCATTTAATTGGGCATAATGTTCATGTTTTTTTTCAAAAAAGAGACTACAATATATTGCAGAACTAATCTAAATTTTAGATAATAGATTTTTTTTAGTAGCAAGACTTCAAAGAGTATTATATCCCAGCAAAGCTGGA
>NW_025201979.1:0-7478 GCF_004010195.1 Chiloscyllium plagiosum
AGAGAGAGAGAGAGCGTATGTGAGCGAGATTGTGTGTTTTTTTGAGGGAGAGACGGAGTGAGTCTGGGTGTGTGCTCTCTTCAGCGTATGTGTGTGCTTGAGATAGTGTGTTGGTGAGTGTGAGGGATTACAGAATATCCCCGTGAGAGAGTCCAAACTTGTGTGATTGAACAAGGGTCTCTGCGTGTGCGCGTGTGAGAGAGAGTGTGTGTGTGTGTCCATGTGTATGACTGTCTGCGTGTGTGTGCGTGTGAATAGTTTGGTGCGGTCACCTGTTGTTGCGTGTCCCGAAGTTTGCCTTGGGTGATGTTTACTCGTAAATCCGAGGGAGAATTTGGGTGATTGTTTTCCTGACAGAATCATACGTCACAGAAAATGTCTTTTGAATCTGTAGTCAATTTTTCTTCAGATGAATAAAATAGAAAAAAAGCAACTTATGGTATTGCATTCTATTGAGCAATATGGCACCTCAGGCATGATACATCCCAAATCACTTTGTTTGAAAATATCTACAGGATTCAAACCCGCGCGGGGAATCTCCGATGGATTTCTCGCCCGTCGCCTTCACCACTCAGCCATGACCACATGAAAACCCAACGACCTTCAGTCGTGTCGTTCTCTCGTTATACACTTTAGGTTCTTTTTTGAAGTGTTCTCCTGCCGATGAGCAACAATTATATCAAACCGCGTCGGCATCACCTTCCAGATGGAAGGATCCCGTAAATTCCATGAGCAAAACGTCCGAGGGGAGTCATCCGAAAGTGAAGATGGGTACATCTCAAGTGGACGCCATTGAATGAGAGAACATTCATTTATCTAAGTTGCCAATGTTAGTCTTCTTTCAAGCAGTCTTCTTGAATATTTGTATCTTTTTGCTTCATTTAACATTTAATGAATTACAAAGAATGCTCGTCGGTGAGTGAAACAACAGCAAGAGAAGGGAAGAAGATAAAGAGGGAGGAGATTGAATGAAAATGAAGTTGGAGGTGAAGGAATTGGCTTTCAATCTCGCCACGGATCAGAGGTGGGGGAAGACAATTTTTTCCGATGGTCTATGACAGACTTTAATTGTCACATGATTGAACAACTGGTGAAATTAATCTGTGTGCGATAAACATGAGGGAAGCAAAGCGTGATGGTTGTCTGATTGACTGCGTTGCACCGAGACAGAGTGAAATTCGAATGAAAGACATTTTTTTCCTGGTCTGAGGCCATGAGTGAGCAACCATGAGTTCTGGTATAACTCAGGCGCATTTTTAATTCCGCTCTGTTCGTGATGGATCTCCGACAAGCTTGGATGAAGGAGCGTCGCTCTGAAAGCTAGTGTGCTTCCAATCAAACCTGTTGGACTATAACCTGGTGTTGTGTGATTTTCAATTTTAACATTATAATTTCTTCCTGTGACATTTTTTTTAAAAAAGTGCAGGAAAACGAAAACCCAAATTGCAAACTCCTCACTGGGTAATCGAACCCCAGTCTCTAGCGTCTAACCACCATACTATCGAGGAAATGATAAATGACCATTTCATTAATATAGTCCAAAACACGTGAAATTCAAAATGGTTTTCTGTTTGATTTTGGCATGCAATATTTTCATGGAATCAGAATAATAATTTAGACGGTGAATGAAGGAAGGAGTTAAAACAAATGGACAGCGTCAGGGACAAATTGGTAAAGGTAGTCTACATTCACTTTAGCAGCAGGTACTTTCGTGTGCAAAAAGGCTGAGACGTCGCAAAATGCCCTGTTTGTCGGAGAAGAAAACTTGAAGCTCCAGATGCCCTAATGAAAGTCCAAAAAAAAAATAAACACAGGGAAGTTAGAAGGGGAAAAGGGCACCGAGTGTTCCAAGGATCCGAGCTTAGATACAAAGTCGAGAAGGCAGTTAGGACAGACGGAAAACTGATTTACTCAAAGTAAGATTCCCGATAATTTTACTGCTTCAGCAATTCATGCGCCTTTATTGTTGGTCAAGAATTGTGAATATTAATTACATCGTCCGAAGGTCTGCTGATACTATCGAACAACAAACGTTAATGAGTTAAGTTGCGCTTAAAATTGACGATGAAGACGACATGTGATTGATTAATTTTGCCATTACCAGGCATGGAACATCTGCTGGCCGCATAATACTTGCCGCAAGGACATTTTGCCAAAGGTTGGGAAGTTGATAACTGAGGCGGTGGTGGGGAACGGATGAAGGCAAATTGGATTAGTTTATTCACTCGATCGTTATTTCGGATAATTAACAAAAGAGTTAGAGCCACAAAAATTAAAGAAAGATTGAGCAGAACTGAGTCGGAAGAGACGTTTCACCTGTATGGAGGGCTCTATCCCCAAGGAGCACAGACTTAAAATCCGGGGCAGAACTTTAGAGGAGACGCACGGAGCATCATTTTCGCTCAGAGAGTGATGGGAATCTGGAATTCCTTGCCTGTCAGGATGGTAGCGTCTGAAGTTTCCATAAAATTGCACAAAAAATCATATGTTCACTTTTTGCAAGCATAGGATCCAAATGTTGGAATTAATCGAATTGCTTCAAGGCAGGACGCAGGACGCGTTAGATCAGCTACTTGACACTTCTGGCTGAAGATTATTGTGAATGCTTTACACTTATATTTTGGAAAGATGTGCTGAGCTCTTCTATCGTTGAAGATGAGTGCTTGTAAAACATCCTCTTCCAGTGTCTTGTTATCCAGCAATCACGACTGGATATGACAGAGTGCAGAATTTGCATCTGATCTGTAGTTTGTGGAATCGCTTATCCCCGTCTATCACTTGTTTTTATGTTGTTTCGTAGCTTCACCACGTTGAAACCTCATGTTTAGGAATGCCTGCTACTGATGCTGGCGTTCCTTCCTCGATTATCCAGTGAACCACCTTTGATTTACTGACTTGATAGTAATGGTTAAGTGGAGGATATGTCGGTTCATGATTGTGCTGGAGTATGATTCCAGTGATTCTGATTGTCATAGAAAAGCAAGGATACCCAGTCTTCAGTTGCAAGATGTGTTCAAAGCCTGTTTCATTTAGCATTGTAATAGTGCTACGCAACTAGATGGATCGTGTTCCAAATGTAAAGAAAACACATTGTCTCCACAGTGATTGTGTGCTGGTCACTTTTGCCGATACACTCATGCAGTAGGCAGATTTGTGAGGTTCAAATCAATCATGCTTTATTTTGCCTCACTTTGATTCTCTCATCACCTTCCACACATTACTCCAGCAAGTATGTAATTTGGGACCGAACAGCCTGATTGTGCCTTTTGTTGGGCCATAATTATTGGTGAATATCGAACTGCCCTACTCTGAGTAGTTTCCCTGCCCTTGACACCCTTACAACTTCCTTGAATGTTCTTCACCATGATTATTCAGTGGGGCAACATTAGACTGCTATTTTACCTGACTGTGAGACAGATCTCCCAATTTAAGTGAAAATCATCGGATGTTGTTCAAGCCGATGGATGGTTTGCGGGGAGATAATAGGACTAAAAGGGCAGCAGTCATTTAGTTAGGACCGTAATAGAGCACTCAGCCAGTGAGCAATTGTGGGGCAGATATGCAATCAATTCACTATCATGTTTAAATAAATATTAATGAGTTAATTATATCAGTACTGGTTGGGATAATCAGAAATAATAATATTCCTTTTATACTGAATTTTTTTTATGTGATGACATAAGTCGTCCAACAAGGCTTGTGCCATTCTGGATCGAACTTTGAGAATAGAAATTCGACATAAGTTTGAGGTGAATATGGAGCATCATTTAAATGACAGTGACCACTATATGGTTTAAATTTGACATCGTAAAAGAGAAAAAATGATCAGCAAAAAGAGTTTTTACATTGGGACTAGCAGATTTTCTTAAACTATGGTAGATCTGGTGAAAATGCAGCTACTGAAAAGTATATCGGACTAATGTGAGGCGTTCAAAATGAACTACGAGAATAAAGGCTCATATTTGTACCCTTCAGGTGAAATGCAGGAGCAGCAAGCCCTGGATATCCGTGGAATAATTGTGATTCATTGTAAAAAAAGAAAAGGAAAGGAGAGGTGGACAACAGATTCGATGGAAGCAAACCAATGGAAGACGAACAAGAATGTAAGAAGTGTGGGGGAGCATGAGACAACAATTTGGTGAGCTCAAACAAACCATGATAAAATGCTGGCTGTTAGGAGAAGGCGACTTATGTGAAAGTGAGGACTGCGATGCTCGGCATCAAAGTCGAGAGTGTGGTGCTGGAAAAGCATAGCAGGTCAGGCAGCTTCCACGGAACAGGAGAATCCACGCTTTGGGCAGTAGCCCTTTATCAGGAATGGGGCTTCTGATCCGAGGAGTTGGAGAAATAAGTGAGAGGGGGTGGGGCTAGGAGGAGTGTAGCTGAGAGTGCGATAAGTAGATGGGGGTAGGGTGAAGGTGATAGATCAGTGAGGAGGGTGGAGTGGGCAGGTCGGAAGGAAAATGAACAGGTAGGCATGTTATGAGGGCAATGCCGTGTTGGAAGGCTGGAACTTGATTTCGGTGAGGGCGGGGGAATGAGGGAACTGGTGAAGTCCACGTTGATGCTGGGTAGCTGGATGGTCCTAAGGCGGAAAATGAGGCATTCTTCGTCCAACATTATTTATTTACAGTGTGGTGATGGAGGAGGCCCAGGACCTGTATGTCCTTGGCAGAGTGGGTGGCCGAATTGATGTCTTCGCCTAATGGTAGGTGGGGTTGGTTGGTGCCGGTGTCCCGAAGATGTTTCCTGTAGCACTCTGCAAGTAGGCGTCCCGTCACCACAATCTGGAGGAGACTGTATTGTGAGCAATGGATATTGTAAATGACATCTGTTGAAGTGCAGGTAAAACTGTGATGGTTGTGGAAGTCTCCTTTGGGGCCTTGAACAGATTTGAGTGTGGTGGTGTGGGAGCAGGTTCTGTGATTCCTGCAGTGGCAGGGAAAAGAGCCAGGTGTGGGGGAGTGGACCTGACAAAAGAGTCGCAGAGTGAATGGTCCTTACGGCAAATGGATAGAGGTGTGGAGGGAAATATATCTCCTGTGGTGGGGTCCGATTGTCGGTTTTGGAAATGATAGAGGATGGTGCGATGTCAGTGGAGGTTGGTGTGTTCAGTCCTTTATTGTGGTTGGAGGGATGAGGTTCGAGAATGGAAGTATTGGAAGTGAATGAGGTGCACTGTATTGACCCACGTCGGAGGGGTAATTGCGCTCTTTGAAGAAGGAGGCCGTATGGTGTGTTCAATGGGGGAATTGATCCTCCTGGAGAAGATGCGGCTGAGGTGGAGGAATTGGAATTAAAGGATAGTATTTTTACAGGAGGCATGGTGGGAGTAGGTGCAATCCAGGTAGCCGTGGGAGTCAGTGCATTTGTCAAAGATGTCCGTATTGAGTCGTCACCATTGACGATGATGCAGAGGTTGAGAAAGTGGAGGGAGGTGACTGGGATGTTTCTGGTGAACTCAAGTTCAGGTTCGAATGGGTTGGTGAAGTTGATGAACTGGTCAACGTCCTCGTGTGAACATGGGGTGGCGCCAATACAGTCAACAATGTAGTAGAGGAAAAGATCAGGAATGGTGCCGTTGTAGCTGTGGAACATGGACTGTTCAACGTTACTGAAAAAGAGACAGACATGGCTGTGGCCCAGATGGGCGCCCATGGCAATACCTTTCATCTGGAGGAAGTGAGCGGATTCAATGGAGGAAGTATTGAGGGTGAGGGCCAGTTCAGCCAAATGAATGAGAGTATCAGAGGAGAGGTACTGGTGGGGACGCCATGAGAGGAAGAAATAGAGGGCTTGGAGGCCTCCATCATGGCAGAGAAATGTATATAGTGACTGAAAATCCATGGTGAAGATGAGGCACTGGGGGCCAGAGATACCAATGTCTTGGAGGAGGCAGAGGGCGATGGTGGTGCCCTGAATGTATGTGTGGAATGCCTGGAACATGGAGGATAACACAGAATCAAGGTATGTGGAGGTGCGTTTGGGAGAATGATATCAAGTGAATGACAATTTCCAGAAAAGTTATAGGCCTTATTGGGATGAACGTTGCAACCTGTGTGGGGACCCAAAGAACTTTGGTAAAAGTGATAAATGATGACTGAACACACATCTTTACTGGAGCGAAGAAGGATCCAAAAACAGAATTGGAAATGATGAATGTGATGCTTTTTAAAAGATTGTTTGTTTGTATTTTTTTTAAAAATGATGCATTGGAGGTTTTGCAAGATTTAAAAGTGTACAAAGTAAAACTTCCGGTGACTTTCCTTAATAACCAATATACCTGAACCTCTATTGGTCTGACATGCTGATGAGATCAGAGATATCTTGGGATGGTGATGTCAGTCTCCAATCCTACCTTTGGGCTACTGCACAAAAGCACAATTTAAAGAAGGGTTTCGACAGGGGGGATTCAAAATCCGTGATACCTCAGTGTGTAAATCTACCGCGTATTAAAATTGAGAAAATGTGTAGAGAAACAACCTGGATCCTGATAAGTTAAAACACTTTCATCGACGATGAATGTTATAGAAAAACATATGAAAAATAGGTTCAATGCCAACTCGACTATTGTATCCAAGTCAAGCCATCACAATCTGGATGGATGGTTAGGTTTCATGGTGATTGCCATAACTGTGTTCTAAATGGTATGTTGTCAGAACATAACCTCATTTGAGTACCTGCTACAGGTCATCAGTGGTCTATATTTTCGTTTGAGCAACATAATTTCGGGAAATTTAATCAAATTGTTTTGAAATTCTTTTTCTCCTCACACTTGCGGCTAAGCTTCCTTTGTGTATTCATTATTTTACACTGTTGTATTCATTAAGAAATCATTTTCTGTTTTGTGCTTTGGAAATATTTTGCTCTTGCCTGAAGCTGGAGAATGTCTGACAATACTTTTCAAAATACACACACTACTTAATCAAGACCACCACCTTTAATTGGCTTTCTTTAAAACAGAAGGGAAAATAGAACACAATCAATACATTTTGCAGAACTGGTGTTCCAAGGAAGAAAGATGAGATGAAAGTAAATCATGTCAGCAAAATCACTGTACTAGTAAAATTAAAAGGATGGAAAACTGATAAAATCCTTGGAACCTGACACTCCACATCTCAGTGCTGAAGAAAATTGCTACAAAGATAGTTGATGCATTGCTCATTATGTTTCAACATTCCACAGATTCTAGAATGAATCCTCAAAAACATAAAAGGTGACAAATGTCAGAAAAGTATTTGGGAAGATAGCAGGAGACAAACGATGGAACACTTCATCTGTTGACCTTGCAAGAGTAAGAGGCAAAATTTAGAATCTTTAACAAACAATGAGATAAGTAGGTGTGGAATAATAATCATCATCGTGGTAATAATATTTGACGACTTTGCTGGACATATTTTGACGGCATTAGCAGCAAGCTAAATTAAGGAGAGCTGATGGATATGGTATCCATACATTTTCATGAGACGTTTAATAAA
>NW_025201980.1:0-2167 GCF_004010195.1 Chiloscyllium plagiosum
GCTTTAATAGTCCACTTAGTCAGCTCTGCCCTCCTTCCTTTTTAATTACCCTCTTTTAAGTTTAGCACAGCTGTTTCTGAGCCATGTTTCTCACTCTCCCAGAAAGATTCATTCTACCATGTTATGGTCATGGTTTCCCAGAAGATCTTTTACTTTGAAAGCATTTATTAAACCTACCTCACTGCACATCACCAGATCTAAAATCGCCTGATCCCTGGTCGGAACCACAACATGTTGTTCTATGAAACTGTGCCAAATGTAATTTTTAACTCTTCATCCTGGCTACTTTTGCCAATTTGATTTTCCCGATCGACATGAAGATTAAGGTGCTACCTTGGTTATGTTCCCTCATTGTGCCCTGATTTATTCTCTGTCTCACTAATTGCTGCCATTATGAGGCCTACAAACCATAGATTCCAGTGTCTTCTCTTCCTGTTATTTCTGATCTCCACCCGTATGGGTTCGATAACTTCCAATTCAAGATTTCTTCTTGCTATAGAACATAGAACATAGAAAAGTACAGCACAGACCAAGCCCTTTGGCACACGATGTTGTGCTGAGTTTTAATCCTAATGTAAAATATAGTAACTTAACCTATGCACCCCTCAATTCAGTGCTGTCCATGTTCATGCCCAGCAGTCACTTAAATGTCCCTAATGACTCTGCTTCCACCACCACATTCCATGCATTCACAACTCTCTGCGTAAAGAACCTTCCTCTGACGTTTCCTCTTTACCTTGCTCCTAATATCTTCAAACTATGACTCCTCATACCAGTCAATCCTGCCCTGGGGAAAAGTCTCTGGCTATTGACACTATGTATTCCTCTCATTATCTTGTACACCTCGATCAGGTCTCCTCTCTTCCTCCTTCTCTCCTTCTCTCCAGAGAGAAAATTCCGAGCTTATTCAACCTCTCTTCATAAGGCAAGCCCTCCAGTCCAGGCAGCGTCCTGGTAAACCTTCTTTGCACCCTCTCCAAAGCCTCTGTATCTTTCCTATAGTAGGGCGACCAGAACTGGACACAATATTCCAAGTGTGATCTCACCAGGGACTTGTAGAGCTGCAGTAAAACCTCGCGGCTCTTAAACTCGATCCCCCCTGTTAATGAAAGCCAAAACACCATATACTTTCTTAACAACCCTATACACTTGGACGGCAACTTTGAGGGATCTATGTACTTGCACACCCAAATCCTTCTGTCCCTCCACACTGCCAAGAATCCTGTCTTTAATTCTATATTCAGCATTCAAGTTCAACCTTCCAAAATGCATCGCTTATCCAGGTTGAACTCCATCTGCCATTTCTCAGCCCAGCTCTGCATCCTGTCTATGTTGCACTGCAGCCTGCAATAGTCCTCGATACTATTGATGACCCTTCCAACCTTTGTATCATCTGCAAATTTACTAACCCACCCGTCAACCTCCTCATCCAAGTCATTTATAAAAACTACAAAGAGCAGAGCCCCAAATGTACAGCCCTGCGGGACCCCACTCAACACTGACCTCCAGGCAGAATACTTTCCATCTACAACCACTCTCTGCCTTCTGTCAGCCAGCCAATTCTGAATCCAGATAGCCAAATCTCCCTGTATCCCATACTTCCTGACTTTATGAATGAGCCTACTGTGGGCAACCTTATCCCATGTCTTGTTGAAGTCCATATACACCACATCCACGGCTTGATCTTCATCGACCTGTCTCATCACCACCTCAAAGAACTCAATAAGATTTGTGAGGCATGACCTGCCCCTCACAAAGCCATGCTGACTGCCTTTAATCACAGTATGTTTTGCCAAATAGTCATAAATCCTATCCCTCAGAATTCTTTCCAAAATCTTGCTGACCACAGACACAAGACTGACTGGTCTGTAATTGCCAAAGATTTCCCTATTCCCTTCTTGAAAAGAGGAACAACATTCGCCTCCTTTCAATCCTCCGGTCTGACCACAGACACAAGACTGACTGGTCTGTAATTGCCAAAGATTTCCCTATTCCCTTCTTGAAAAGAGGAACAACATTCGCCTCCTTTCAATCCTCCGGTACGACTCCCGTGGAGAGTGAGGAGGCAAATATCCTCACCAGCGGCTTAGCAACCTCCTTTCTCACTTCCCGGAGCAGCCTGGGATAAATCTGGTCTGGCCCTGGGGACTTATCAATCTTAATGTTT
>NW_025201980.1:4369-7479 GCF_004010195.1 Chiloscyllium plagiosum
CGTGTCCTTGATAGGTATGTCCCTGTCAGGCAGGGAGTAAGTGATAAGGTAAGGGAACCATGGATTACTACAGAAATTGCATCTCTTGTTAAGCAGAAGAAAGAGGCTTATGTGTTGATGAGGCAAGATGGTTCAGATGAGGCGATGGAGAGTTACAGATCAGCTCCGAAGGATTTAAAGAGAGAGTTAAGAAGAGAAAAGAGAGGATACGAGCAGTCTTTAGCAAATAGAATAAAGGAGATCCCTAAAGCTTTCTGTGGTATGTGAGAAATAAAAAGATGATTAGGGTAGGAATAGGGCCAGTCAAAGACAGAAGTGGGAAGTTTAGTGTGGACCCTGTGGAGATCGGAGAGGTGTTAAATGAACATTTCTCATCGGTTTTCACTCAGGAAAAGGAGAATATTGTAGAGGAGAAGAATGAGGTTCGAGATATTAGACTAGAAAGGATCGAGGTTAGTTATGAACAGGTGTTATCAATTCTAGAAGGAGTGAAAATAGACAAGTCCCCTGGGCCGGATGGGATTTATCCGAGGATTATTTGGGAAGCTCGGGAGGAGATAGCAGAGCCTTTGACTTTGATCTTTGAGTCATCATTGTCCGCAGGTTTAGTACCAGAGGACTGGAAGAGGGCACAGTCTCAGAGTAAAGGGATACCAATTTAAGACTGAGATGAGGAGGAATTTGTTCTCTCAGAGGGTTGGGAGTCTTTGGAACTCCTTACCACTGGGAGCTGTGGGGACACAGTCCTTCTGTTTACTAAAGGCTGAGAGAGAGATTCTTGATCAGTCGAGGAATCAAGGGTTACTGGGCAAGGGCAGGAAGGTGGGTGTGAGGAATGTCAGATCAACCATATTCACATTGAATGGTGGAGCAGGCTCGATGGGCCGAATGGCCTACACCTGCTCCTAGTTCTGGCCTGCCCTCAATCTGGCCCATTTCCCAGGGATTGGAGAGTCAGTGAGGCAGTACTACAGAAATGTACTGACATCAGACAGTGGATTCTGGTCAGGGGCATTTCCCTCGTGGGATCTCTTGCTGAGCAATGGCAGAGGTGATCCAGTCGATGTGGTTCAAGATGCACTCTTCCCAGGGTCCAAGAGAGAAGGTGACATTCCAAATGGCCCCTGCAGCGTTTACATTCTTGCACGGAGAAAGTGTCTGTTTAAAACCACACGGGAATGAGGTGAGGAAGGGACCAATCACACCAGGCAGCGGGGGAAATTCAGAGTTCTCTGTCTCTCTCACTCCAATCAGACTTGTGGATGCCAACATTTAATTCAACTGATACAGACTGAGATTCAGCCAGTACAATGGTGAATGGAGGTGACAAACAGATCAGCTGTGGTCTGATTGAATGTTGTACCAGGCTTGGTCTCCTCCTGTTCCTGTGCACGGGGAACATTGCAGAGCCCACGTGCAATAGGTGGGGAGCTGTTGTACAGCTTTCTGTTCGAGGGCCTCAGAGACGATGATTTGTTGCTTGTCCCGTTGTTGAATTGTTCATTATCTCCCTCCTGTGTACATAAATGATTTGGAGGAAGGTGTAGGTTGCCTCATTAGCAAGTTTGCAGATGGCACTAAGATTGATGGAGTATTGAAGGGGATGGTCAGAGAATACAGCAGAATATAGATAGACTGACTGGAGAGATGGGCAGAGAAATGGCAAATGGAGTTCAATCTGGACAAATGCGAGGTGATGCATTTTGGAAGGTACAATTCAAGTGCGAACTATACAGTAAATGGAAAAGTCTGGGGAATATTGATGTACAGAGAGCTCTGGGTGTTCAGGTCCATTGTTCCCTGAAGGTGGCAACGCAGGACAGTAAAGTGGTCAAGAAGGCATACGGCATGCTTTCCTTCATTGGACGGGGTATTGAGTACAAGAGCTGGCAGGTCATGTTACAGTTATATATGATTTTGGTTCGGCCACGTTTAGAATACTGCGTACAGTTTTTTGGTTCGGCCACGTTTAGAATACTGCGTACAGTTCTGGTTGCCACATTACCAAAAGGATGTGGATGATTTGGAGAGTGTGCAGGGGAGGTTCACCAGGATGCTGCCTGGTATGGAGGGCACTAGCTATGAAGAGAGGGTTGAGTAGATTAGGATTATTTTCATTCAAAAGACTGGGGTCAAGGGAGACCTGACTGAGGTTTACAACATCATGAGAGGTGTAGACAGGGTGGATAGAAGGAAGCCTTTTCCCCAGAGTGAGGAACTCAATTACTGGGGGTAGTGAGTTCAAAGTGAGAGGGGAATGGTTTAGGGGAGATATGCGTGGAAAGGTCTTTACGCAGATGGTGGTGGGTTCCTGGAATACATTGCCAGCGGAGGTGGTAGAAGCGGGCACAGTAGCATCATGTAAGATGTATCTGGGCAGATACATGAATGGGCAGGGAACAGAGGGATACAGATCATTAGAAAAAGGCATCAGGTTTAGATCGAGGATCTGGATCAGTACAGGCTCGGAGGGCCGAAGGGCCTGTTCCTGTGCTGTAATGTTCTTTGTTCTTTTTCCCCTCTGTGGGATCTTGCTGTGCAGGAATCGGTTATTACATTTCTCGAGGTAATAATATTAGTGACAGCAGTTCACTGACGGTGAGGGGGTCAGGTGTAGGGTGTCCGGGACACCCTCAGGGTCGGAGTATCTTCCTTTCATCTGTTTCTGAAGATTGCTTACTAAGTGGATCCCACTCAGTATAAATAGATCATCTGCATTTTCCTTGTCAGAGGGATCCTGAGTCCCCACAGGATTTAGTGAGTCAGTGTTTGGCGCCTCTTCACTGAAGCTGCTCTGTAATCCGCTGCCATCATTAAGTGGTTGTTGGCTTTTAAAGTTGTTGACGTTTTTTTCTGATGCAACAAATTTGTGAAGTGGTTCAGGAAACAAGCCCGGCCAATGAAGAATAAAGAGCTCCCATCGCCTGCATTGATCTTAAAAAAACTTGACCTTGTCTGAGTAGAGATTTTAAACAAACGTAAACCAAATTCACTCACAACCATCAGGAGAGTCATCCGTCTGAAGGATTAGCTTTGAAAATGTTAGCAGACTCTTAACACTTGCCCTGCTGACTAAAATGATTCCTGAAATTTACAGCAATAGAGAAAGA
>NW_025201981.1:0-704 GCF_004010195.1 Chiloscyllium plagiosum
CAACTTCTCAGTTAATGTTGGTATTACAAGATCTAAAAGTCAAAGCAGCAAGTCTCTTGACAATTTTCCACTACTTGAATCACCATAGCAATTTGCAAAAGACACCAAAGCATGTCTGAACTGTACACCAAAAAAAGCATCTTACCATTCAAAAACAGTGAAATCCACACTTAGATTCTTTCCTGCTCTTCAACACCTTTACCTGAACATCAATTTCCTTGGTCAGCACATCCTAAGGATGGAGTTGAAGCTGGAAACTCTGGCAGGAACTCTACCCATCACGTTACAGAGACCGTGCTGGTGGGATGTGCCATGGATTGAAGAGATGTCATTTACCACAAAGCACAATTAGAGACACCAGGGTTGAAAAACTATAGAGTGGATTATAATTATTTGACTAAACTAAGAACTGCATCAAAACAATGAACAATAATGTTCAGAGTAATTTGGTGGTAAGGAACAAAAGACACATTTTGTCACAGATTTTGTTTTGTAGACATCAGGACAATTCTCACACACTCACACAGACCCTCTCTGTTACACGTGCTCTCTCTCTCAAACACACACACACCCACACTCACATGCACACCCTCTCAAAATCACATACTCTGTCACACTCGTGCACACATTCTATCAAGCATGCACACGCACTCACACACACTCACACACTCCACATTTTCTCCCTCTCTCTGCACCCCCCCACA
>NW_025201981.1:3516-7480 GCF_004010195.1 Chiloscyllium plagiosum
ACATCCGGTTCCATATAGAATACAGCATTAACGTTGAGCATAACAGGATGAAATTGGCCGAGATTACAAACAGTAAAATGATGGATTTTTTTCGGTTTTTCATTTCAGTGTCAGACTGAGCGTCCCCATTGGTGTGAGCGCGGAGTCTCCTGCGGGCTCTGCTGGTCACAAAAACGTGTCTGACGGTGAGAACATTGAGTAGCAGAATCAGGAGAAATGGGACACATGGGGTTAGAATGTGGTGGAGGGACTCGATTGTGACCCAGACAATGGAGGATCGAACAGCGGCTGTTACATCACAAAACCAGGGGTCGTTCCACATCCAATACTGAGCCGTGAGCATGAAATACCAGGAAATGTTCTTTAAACAGCTCAGTACAGTCACTGCTCCCAGAACCACAGCCGCTGTTTTCTCACTGCAATATTTACTTTTCAGCTTCTGGCAACAAATGGCCACAAACCGATCAAAGGTGAAACTGACGGTGAACCAGACAGAGCAGTCAGTGGCTGCATAAAGCAGGACGGCGTGGATATTGCACACGGGGACGGAGTCCCTCAGGAAATAAAACTGTTCCCGATAAACAATGGGAATGTGTCTCAGGATCAGGTCGAGGATAATGACCAGGAGATCCGTCGCTGCCATGGCCCCCAGGTAACGTCTGACACATGGAGACAATCCACAATCTTTATAAAGCAGGACATAGATGGTCACGACGTTAACTATGAGGAAGGAAAACAAACCCATTATCAATCAGCCTGGAGGCAAAGGGTTCCTTTTGATCAGGTACCCAGTGAGGTTTTCAAATGTGTTCCTGTATTCAGGGATTTATTAAAATAATTGGAGGTGGAATAACAAATGGGAAGTTCGGAGTTACTGACAAAAATGTGACAGAAACGACAAGAAACCCTCCCTCCCCAAACACACAGAGACACGTCCATAAGGACAGATGGTTTCTGGAACATTCCCACACACTCGATCACTCGAGAGCAGACATAGGTCACTTCTTCCCAGTTTCAAATACGCAGGGTGGAAACGTTGCTGTCCTGAAGGATTCTCTCCCAGTTTCCTGAAGACAAACGGAGTTTGGAAATTCCTGTATTTTGGTCTAAATTGTGGTCGACCCTGTGTCGGGAAGAAATGTAAACGCAGGGAAAACGTATTCACCCCTTTAACTGCTTGAGGGAACTTCGGAACAGTGTCTCCTTCTCCCTGGAACGGGATCTCTTCCCTCGGGATCTTATCGTTTGTTCAATTCACTGACGTCCGGCCGTTCACAAACAATGTCAGGGACAGAACGTTACGGGGAATGTCAGTTACAGAATGTCAGGGACAGAACGTTCCGGGGAATGTCAGTTATAGAATGTCGGAGACAGAACGTTTCGGGGAATGACAGTTATAGAATGTCAGGGACAGAACGTTCCGGGGAATGTCAGTTATAGAATGTTGAGTACAGAACGTTCTGGGGAACCCCTTGAGCTGTCCATTACCTTTCCCCCCTACCCACCCCACCAACATGATATACTGTGCCGGGGAACACTGTTACATTAAAGGGGTGAGAGACGGAGGGTCCAATCACAGGAATGGGAACTAAAGGCATTGCCAGTTCAGCTGAAAGGGTGAGATTTGCCACATTCTCAATCCACCTCACAGAATCAGCCCAGACACCATAAACCCAGAGGAGATATCTGTTAACCGTGGAACACTGTACAGACCAGGCAGTGTATTGCTCCGTACAGCCCAGCAATCTCTCCAGAGTGGAACACTGCACAGATCATGTCAGGGCACTTCTTAAAACGCAGACTAGACATCTGTGCACTATGGAAAGCTGAGATAGATGCTGGAATCCAAAGTAGAGAGGCAGGAAGCTGGGAGAACACAGCAAGCCAGGCAGCATCAGGAGGTGGAGAAGACGACGATACGGGTGTAACCCTTCTGCAGGAGCCCTGAAGGAGGGCTACACATGAAACATCAAATTCTACACCTTCTGATGCTGCCTGGATTGCTGTGTTCCTCCAGCAACTATTCAGCATGGGAAGCAGTGCAGACTACAACAGTGCATTGATCTATAAACCCGGACTAGATATCTGTCCAGCGCCGGGAGCTGTGCAGACCAAAGCAGTGCATTGATTTATATCCCCGGTCTAGATATCTGTCCAGCACGGGCAGCTGTGCAGAACACAGCAGTGCATTGATCTACAACCCCTGACTATATATATGTCCAGGACGGGGAGCTGTGCAGACCACAGCAGTGCATTGATCTATAAACCCAGACTAGATATCTGTCCAGCACCGGGAGCTGTGCAGACCAAAGCAGTGCATTGATCTATATCCCCGGTCTAGATATCTGTCCAGCACGGGCAGCTGTGCAGAACACAGCACTGCATTGATCTATAAACACGGACTAGATATCTGTCCAGGACGGGGAGAAGTGCAGACCACAGCAGTGCATTGATCTATAAACACGGACTAGATATCTGTCCAGGACGGGGAGCTGTGCAGACCACAGCAGTGCATTGATCTATAAACCCGGACTAGATATCTGTCCAGCATGGGCAGCTGTGCAGAAACAGCAGAGCACTATTGTGTGAACCTGAAACAAATATCCATCCAGCATGAGAGCAGCACAGACCACATCAACCAGATAGTCTGACCAGCACAGCAAACTCTGCAGTAATCACCCGTGAATTAACCTGTAAACTAGGGGTAGTTACCCTCTCAGCATGTCGGACTGTGCACACCACTCCAGTGTATTGATCTGTAATCCAGGAGCAGTTACACTCCCAGCATGTAGGATTAGGTACCCCACCCCAGTGCATTGATCTGTAAACCAGGAGCAGTTACCCTCCCAGCATGTAGGACTGTGTACACAACCCCAGTGCATTTCTCAGTTACACTGTGTTAGATCCCTGCCCAGCGTGGGGAAACTTGCAGCCCATTCTGGAAGTAACAGGATGTGCAGCTCCCATCCATTCATAGCTCCATGTCTCCATTGTGCCATGACAAAGGGCGTGCTGTGAGTGTGAACATCACTGCCAGAGAGAGAGCGGGGAAATCAGTTTAAATATCACAACATGGGAGGCGTTTGGGAAGAATACAGAGAGGGGGAGACTGAGAGACAGTGTCATGGAAGGATGCTTGAAGGTGTTCCCAGGTTTCAGAATGCTGAAATGTAGACACTTCGATCGCATCCTGTAACACGATCCAGTCTTTCCAGGAAAGATGTGAAGTCAGGTGAGCATTTGTTCTGCAGCTTTGTAACTGGAAGTGGTTTCAATAGAATCTACGACTCATTTGGCAGATTCTGACAATAATTTCTCTCATTGCCATTTTCATTGAGTGTGACAGAGGGATCATCCGCACGAGGCTGAGCTAGTTTCCTGGTGCTATCGTATCGGAATCACCTCATTAACTACCCATCCCACCCCATAGTATAACTCACATTCAATACCAGCCCGATTCTCCCACCCATCATGGCGGGTGGTCCTCACCATCGCCTGGATGTTCTTGGATATTCCGTGATCACTTACACTGGTGTCATCTTTAAAAGCCAATGGGCACACGGTTGAGCTTTCTTCGTTTGGAGCTGCCCTGTACGGTTTACCCCGAGCATGGTAGATAACGGACAAATACACCACGGTGGATCAACGGGGCACGGAGGTCCTGCTGGATGGGTTAGTACAGAGGGTAACCATTCTCTTCCCAGAGTGGGCCTCACCACCAGACACACCAACAATGGTCTGAGTTCCCCACCCAGCTCAGTGCAGTATATGCGGTCTGAGGAAATGTCCAGCAATACAGCACAAGCATCAATAACCTTCCTCGCTCTTTCAGGATAAAGGTCATCGTATTCTCTCTTCTCTCTCATACTCACTGTATATCTGTTATAGCACCGACCCCCGAACACGGCTCATGCTCCACCACTCTCACTACTGCATGCAGCACCTTCCCTCTCTTTCTCTCTTG
>NW_025201982.1:0-5192 GCF_004010195.1 Chiloscyllium plagiosum
CCACTACCTTTATAACACCTTCATTCAGGATTGGGTCTAAGGGAAAGGATTACAGAGTTTAGGTGGCACACAGAGAAATATATTTGGAAGACATGGTTGTTTACAGGTCATTGTTACAAATGCTGGACTGCGTCTGGACCAGCGTCATGTGCTAGTCCATTGACCAGTCTGCCCCACACACTTCTCCCGTTGTTCAGGTATGTCTCTAACCAGTCTGTTGTGAGGAATTGTGTGAGTAACAGCCCAGCTCCAGTTTAGAAGCTCTCTGAACAGATTGTGAAGATGGCCAGTGTTTTGGAGGTCATGACGAGGCTCCATAACACGGTGTCTGAATTCAGGCTTTTTTCTCAAAGTCATTTTCGACAGCTTTGCTGCCTGCAAAATAGTGTGTTCACTGATCTGAACATGAATCGGCTGTTTACTACAGTCACTGAATTGTGTAATAGTTAGCTGTGTACTCTGGTATTTTAATTATTGTTCACTTCAATTGTTTTCAACGGAAAAACAATGATGTTTGGTTTATTTTAAAATATCTAAGAAACAAAGTGATATTAACTCTTCATTATACAAAATGTAAAAGTGACCTGCTGTATATCTCCCTCAGAGTAACCAAGCAAAAGTTAAAAATTGCCTCTGAAGCAGGATTATGTGAACAGGACTATGTCCCAGGCAACATCACCATCCTCTCGGGTAGGGTCTGTCCTACGAACAGGACACAGCCAGGCAGAGAGGGCAGCTCCTTGGTACATAGTCAATACAGTGCTCAGCATTGATGCTGGATCCTGTGGCTGGCTACTAGACTGCTCTGTGGCAGGTTATGGGGAAATCAATAAAAGGGAAACATATCATTGACTACATCGTCACCGATCTGCCTGCTGCAGATACACCTCTCCATTTCATATATCGGTAAGAATGGTCACTGCACAATGGGAAGCAAGGGCACATTTTGCAGACAATCCTCATGATATGAAGCCCTCTGGGCAATGAATGGGACAATCTTTAAACAGATTGAGCAACAAATTGATGAGGCATCCATGAGATGCAATGGGCCAGCGGCAGCAGAAGAATCGTGCTCTGCACAACGCATACAGTCTGCAACTCCATGGCGTGACATACCATCTAGTGTACAGTAACGATCACGGCTCGACCTACCTCCATCAGTACAATAACCACTAGGGCCCGACATACCTCCCACTTTACAATAACCACCACGGCCCGACATACCTCCCACTGTACAATAACCACCACGGCCCGGCATACCCTCCACTGCACAGTAACTGTCACGGTCCGACATACCTCCCACTGTACAGTAACCACCACGGCCCGACATACCTCCCACTGTACAATAACCATCATGGCCCAACATACCTCCCACAGTACAGTAACCATCACGGTCAGACATACATCCCACTGCACATTAACCATCATGTCCCAACATACCTACAACTGTACAGTAATCCTGATGGCCCCGACATACATCCCACTGTACGACATCCACCACGGCCCGACATATCCCCCACTGTCCAGTATTCATCACGGCCAGACATACATCCCACTGTACAGTAACCATCACAGCCCGATATACCTCCTACTGCACAGTAACCATCACGGCCTGACATACTCCCACTGTACAGTAACCATCACGGCCGACATACCTCCCACTGTACAGTAACCATCACAGCCCCACATACCTCCCACTGTACAGTAACCATCACGGCCCGATATACCTCCCACTGCACGGTAACCATCACGGCCAGATATACCTCCCACTGTACAGTAACCGTCACGGCCTGACATACCTCCAACTGTATAATAACTATAAAGGTCTCAAATACCTTCCACTGCAGAGGAACCATCACGGCCCCAAATACAACCCACTGTTCAGTAACCTTAACGGCTGGTTTGCCTCCGACTGTACAGTAACCATTATGGCCCGACATACCTCCCACTGTACTGTAACTGTAACAGCCAGACATACGTGCCAATGTGCAATAACCATCATGGCCCAACATATCTCCCACTGTACAGAAACAGTCATGGCCCGACACACCTCCCACTGTACAATAACAGTCATGGCCCAACATACCTACCACTGTACAGTAACCACCACGGCCCGACATACCCCTCACTGTACAGTAACCATCACAGCCCCATATACCTGCCACTGTACAGTAACCACCACGGGCCAACATACCTCCCAATGAACAGTAACCATCACGGCCAGATATACCTCCCACTGTACAGTAACCATCACGGTCCGACATATCTCCCACTGTACAGTAACCATCACGTCCCGACATACCTTCCACTGTACAGTAACCAACACGGTCAGACATATCCCCCACTGTACAGTAAGCGTCACGGACTGACATACCTCCCACTGTACAGTAACCGTCACGGCCCGACATACCTCCCATTATACAGTAAGCATCACGGCCCGACATACACCCCACTGTACAGTCAGCGTCACGGACTGACATACCTCCCACTGTACAGTAAACGTCAGGGCCCCAAAATTTTTCCAAGTGTACAGTACCCATCACGGCCCCTTCTACCTCCCACTGCACAGTAACCATCACGGCCCAACATACCCACCACTGTACAGTAACCATTCACGGCCCGACATATCTCCCACTGCCCAGTAACCATCACGACCCGACATATCTCCCACTGTACAGTAACCATCACGGCCCGATATACCTCCCACTGTACAGTCACCATCACGGGCCGATATACCTCCCACAGTACAATAACCAACATGGCCAGACATACCTCCCACAGTACAGTAACCATCACGGTCAGACATACATCCCACTGCACAGTAACCATCATGTCCCAACATACCTACAACTGTACAGTAATCCTGATGGCCCCGACATACATCCCACAGTACGACAACCATCACGGCCCGACATATCCCCCACTGTCCAGTATTCATCACGGCCAGACATACATCCCACTGTACAATAACCATCACAGCCCGATATACCTCCTACTGCACAGTAACCATCACGGCCCGACATACCTCCCACTGTACAGTAACCATCACGGCCCGACATACCTCCCACTGTACAGTAACCATCACGGCCTGACATACCTTCCAATGAACAGTAACCATCACGGCCCGGCATACCTCCCTCTGTACAGTAACCATCATGGCCTGACATACCTCCCACTGTACAGTAACCTTCACGTCCCGACATATCCCCCACTGTTCATTAACCGTCACAGCTCAACATACCTCCCACTGTACAGTAACCATCACGGTCCGACATATCTCCCACTGTACAGTAACCATCACGGCCTGACATACCTCGCAATGTACAGTAACCATCACGGCCCGACATACCTCCCAATGTACAGTAGCCATCACGGCCCAACATATCTCCCACTGCACAGTAACCATCACGGCCCAAATACCCCCCACTGTACAGTAACCATCACGGCCCGACATGCCTCCCACTGTACAGTAACCATCACGGCCCAACATACCCACCACTGTACAGTAACCATCACGGCCCGACATATCTCCCACTGTACAGTAACCATCACGGCCCGACATATCTCCCACTGTACAGTAACCATCACGGCCAGATATACCTCCCACTGTACAGTAACCGTCACGGCCTGACCTACCTCCAACTGTATAATAACTATAAAGGTCTCAAATACCTTCCACTGCAGAGGAACCATCACGGCCCCAAATACAACCCACTGTTCAGTAACCTTAATGGCTGGTTTACCTCCGACTGTACATTAACCATTATGGCCCGACATACCTCCTACTGTACTGTAACTGTAACAGCCAGACATACGTCCCACTGTGCAATAACCATCATGGCCCAACATATCTCCCACTGTACAGTTACAGTCATGGCCCGACATACCTCCCACTGTACAGTAACAATCATGGCCCAACATACCTCCCACTGTACAGTAACCACTACGGTCCGACATACCCCTCACTGTACAGTAAACATCTCAGCCCCATATACCTCCCACTGTACAGTAACCACCACGTGCCAACATACCTCCCACTGTACAGTAACCATCACGGCCTGACATACCTCCCAATGAACAGTAACCAGCACGGCCCGGCATACCTCCCTCTGTACAGTAACCATCACGGCCTGACATACCTCCCAATGAACAGTAACCATCACGGCACGGCATACCTCCCTCTGTACAGTAACCATCATGGCCTGACATACCTCCCACTGTACAGTAACCTTCATATCCCGACATACCTCCCACTGTACAGTAACCATCACGGCACGACATACCTCCCACTGTACAGTAACCATCACGGCCCGACATACCTCCCACTGTACAGTAACCATCACGGACAGATATACCTCCCACTGTACAGTAACCATCACGTCCCGACATACCTTCCACTGTACAGTAACCAACACGGTCAGACCTATCTCCCACTGTACAGTAACCATCACGGTCAGACATATCCCCCACTGTACAGTAAGCGTCACGGACTGACATACCTCCCACTGTACAGTAACCGTCACGGCCCGACATACCTCCCATTATATAGTAAGCATCACGGCCCGACATATACCCCACTGTACAGTAAGCGTCACGGACTGACATACCTCCCACTGTACAGTAACCGTCAGGGCCCCAAAATGTTTCCAAGTGTACAGTACCCATCACGGCCCCTTCGACCTCCCACAGTACAGTAACAATCATGGCCCGACATACCCTCCACTGTACAGTAACCAGCACAGCCCGACTTACACCCCCACTGTACAGTAACCATCACAGCCCGACATACCTCCCACTCTCCAGTAACCATTCACGGCCTGACATACCTCCCACTGTACACTAACCATCACGGCCTGACATACCTCCCAATGTACTGTAACCATCACGGCCCGACATACCTCCCACTGTACAGTAACCATCACGGCCCAACATACCCACCACTGTACAGTAACCATCACGGCCCGACATATCCCCCACTGTACAGTAACCATCACGGCCCGACATATCTCCCACTGTACAGTAACCATCACGGCCCGATATACCTCCCACTGTACAGTAACCATCACGGCCCGATATATCTCCCACTGTACAGTAACCATCACGGCACGACATACCTCCCACTGTACAGTAACCATCACGGCACGACATACCTCCCACTGTACAGTAACCATCACGGCCCGACATACCTCCCA
>NW_025201982.1:6361-7480 GCF_004010195.1 Chiloscyllium plagiosum
TATGAAAATTAGCAGGTCATATTGCAGTTGTAGAGAAGCTTAGTTTGGGCACATTTAGAAAATTGTGTACAGTCCTGGTTGCCACACCAGCAGAACGATGTGGAAGTGTTGGAGAGGGTATGGAAACGTTTTACCAGGATGTTGTCTGGTTTGGATGGTATTAGACAGAAGGAGAAATTGAACAAACTTGGTTTGTGTGCAGCTGGGCATCATTGGCTATGGTGCTATGTGATAGATATTTACAAAATTATCAGAGACATAGAGAGAAGGACAGTTAAAGACTTTTTCCCAGAGTAGAAATATCAATTACTCAGGACCGTAGGTTTTAGTTAAAGGAGAAAGTTCAGGAGATATACTTGGCAAGTTTTTTTTTGCTTTTCCAGGAAGAATGTGAAAGTGACTGGAATACACTGATAAGAGGGGAAGAAGCTAATATCGCAAGGTTTAAGAGGCATCTTGACACAGAGTAGAGACAGCAACGAATCAAATTACATAGAATGTGCAGAAGCAAAAACTTTCGTGTTAACTTTAGAAGGGCATCATGTGTCAGTGTGGGCTTGCTGGGCTGAAGGACCTGTTCCTGTGCTGGACTGTTCATTATGTCAAGATTTGTGTGCAGCAGTGGCGAGATGCTCAGTGAATGATTACTGATGATCAATAACCACATTATTGTTGATCTCTCGTCATGAACTTGCAGGTTCATGTCCTCCCTTCCACTGTCGGAAAACTCAATACGGAGAATTTGACGTGAAAGTCCGAGCTGGTAACTGGTAACACCATCTCGCCCCTCGCTCCTACGCCTTCTATCTTGGACACCAACGTCTCAGGGGACACTGCACTAACAGAAGCTGCACCTTTGCCACATCCCCGACATTGGCATCTGACACATGCCAGCCTCACCATGCCATCTCAGCACATCTCCGACCCACTGACAGTACACGTGTACTTCAATGCCGCAGTTCATGGTGCACTGACAACTCTCATTGCAATGCTGCTGCAATTACACTGTGCTCAGGGACACACACCAAGCTCATGGCCTGTCCCTCTGGGCTGCTCACTCCGTGTTTGTACACATTCAATATGCTTCAAGGACACTGTGCTCAGGGACACACCCCCAGC
>NW_025201983.1:0-953 GCF_004010195.1 Chiloscyllium plagiosum
TCGCCGCCCCAGCGGGTCCCGGCCGACGTCACATCCGCCCCGCTTCACTCGCCGGTTCAACGCCGCCGGCAGGCGTCACTTCCGCCCCGCTTGGCCGGGCCGGGCCGGGCCGCGAACACAACGCAGGCCTTTTGCGAACGTCGCTTCCGGCAGGGCCGCCGCACGCGGGGCGAGACGTCACTTCCGCCCCGTCCAAAGACAGCGGCGCGCAAGCGCATAGTCGACACGTCCGGCCTGCGTCCCGAAGTCCCGCCCCGCTCCACACCGGCGTCAGCTCCGCCCCCCCCCGGGGAGCACCACAGCGCCCCCTGTCTCCCTGGAGGACCCCGGGGGGGGGAGGGGGAGCACCACAGCGCCCCCTGTCTCCCTGGAGGACCCCAGGGGGGGGAGGGGGAGCACCACAGCGCCCCCTGTCTCCCTGGAGGACCACGGGGACTCTGTCCAATACTAACCAATTGAGGCAGAGACCACTCTGCCCCTCTCTGTATTGCTGCTCCCCCCCGCCAGGTCGAGACTCACCCCCCTTCCCCCACCCTCTGGTTCCCGGGGATAGTCTGGTGCACTGTGGCAGAGTGGCCTCCGCCCCTGGCCTTTGAGAGGGAGACCAGACACGGCGGGGGGGGTGGGGGGGGGTTCCCAACACGCTCCCACCGTCGCCCAGTCTCACCGACACATCACCTTCCACCCTCTCGTTCTGTCTCCACTAACCCCCACTCCCCAGCGATTATTCCTACCGGCTTTACCAACCACATTCCTAATGAGCCCAGCTACCTCGGGGGGGTGGGAATGTTGGAGCTCAGCCGGGCATTCCTAATGAGCCCCGCTACCTCCAGGGTTTGGGAATGTTGGAGCTCAGCCGGGCATTCCTAATGAGACCAGCTATCTCGGGGGGGAGAGTATTGGAGCTCAGCCGGGCATTCCTAATGAGCCCAGCTACCTCGGGGAGTGGGAGG
>NW_025201983.1:4708-6042 GCF_004010195.1 Chiloscyllium plagiosum
ACAGGCTGGAGGAGGGGGGGAGGGGCTGAATGGCCTCCTGTTGCTGTGTAACAGGCTGGAGGAGGAGGGGGCTGAATGGCCTCCTGTTCCTGTGTAACAGGCGGGAGGAGGGAGGGGGCTGAATGGCCTCGTGTTGCTGTGTAACAGGCTGGAGGAGGAGGGGCTGAATGGCCTCCTGTTCCCGTGTAACAGGCTGGAGGAGGAGGGGGCTGAATGGCCTCCTGTTCCCGTGTAACAGGCTGGAGGAAGGAGGGGGCTGAATGGCCTCCTGTTCCTGTGTAACAGGCTGGAGGAGGGAGGGGCTGAATGGCCTCCTGTCCCTGTGTAACAGGCTGGAGGAGGTGGGGCTGAATGGCCCCTGTTCCTGTGTAACAGGCTGGAGGAGGGCAGGGGGCTGAATGGCCTCCTGTCCCTGTGTAACAGGCTGGAGGAGGGAGGGGCTGAATGGCCTCCTGTTCCAGTGTAACAGGCTGGAGGAGGGAGGGGCTGAATGGCCTCGTGTTGCTGTGTAACAGGCTGGAGGAGGAGGGAGAGATGTGCGTTCGGAGGTGCCTCTACCTACCTGCCACCAGGTCCTCTCCCCCGCACCGTCCGCGGGCACCTCCACCCCATAGCAGAGGAGGGCGAAGTAGAGGGCGGCGATGGCGACGTGCTGGGGGGGGTGCCGCAGACACACGGTGCCATGGTAGCTGTCACGGAGCGCGGCCCAGGCAGTAACCGCGACCGGCGTCCGCTCCCACGCGTGGCTGTTCATCCAGTTCTTCAGGGAGACCAGGTAGTGCAGGAGGTACTGGCGGGAGAGACAGAGGGGGGGGGGGGATAGCAGGGAATCAGAATGGCAGGCCCTTCCAGGGCGCGGTGCCCCTCCCTTACTGCCGGTGCCTCACCCCCTCCCTGCGCCCACAGCTCCGCACTCAGAACCGAGAGAGCTCAGCCAGCGAATGCTTGGCTGAATTTCACTGATCAGAATCTAACCATTGCCCCCTTGACGTTCAATGGCGTTACCGTCACTGAATCCCCCTCCCCCCACTATCAACATCCTGGGGGTTACCGTCTCCAACAAGAGAGAGAATCTAACCATCACCCCCTTGATGTTCAATGGCGTTACCATCACTGAATCCCGCTCCCCCCACTATCAACATCCTGGGGGTTACCGTCTCCAACAAGAGAGAGAGAATCTAACCATCGCCCCCTTGGCGTTCAATGGCGTTACCATCACTGAATCCCCCTTCCCCACTATCAACATCCTGGGGGTTACCGTCTCCAACAAGAGAGAGAGAATCTAACCATCGCCCCCTTGACGTTCAATGGCGTTACCATCACTGAATCCCCCT
>NW_025201983.1:6320-7482 GCF_004010195.1 Chiloscyllium plagiosum
GGGCCGAGCGAGGGAGGGGAAGGGAACACTCCCCCCTTCCCGGGGAGGTGGGGGGGGGGGCTCCGACAACACGAGAGAAGCTCCATCTCCGAGGTATCTGGGCTCATTAGGAATGCCCGGCTGAGCTCCAACACTCCCCACCCCGATACAGAGATTGTGCAGCGATTCTCCTCCGACAGCACCTTCCCGAACCCGACCCCTCTAATACCACACTCCGGAAGGACGAGGGGGCAGCAGACGTTGGGAGGGGCAGCGCCACACCTCTGCAAGTTCCCCTCCGAGACCCCCCCCCTCCTGCCTGACACACCATCCCGACTGGGGACAAATGAGGTCCTCGCGAAAATCGTCGTCATGGTGACCATTTCCCCCTTCCCCAACACCCCGAGGCCAGGCTCTGAATGGCCTGACCCTGCTGAGCTCCCCTTTCCCTTCTCCGCGACCTGTGACGTTATGATCGCTACTGCCGGCTACTGGAACCAGCTAGGCCTCACCAGTGGGTGGGTGGGTGGGTGGGGGGGATAGGTGGGGTGGTCTGGTCAAGGGGAGGAGAGTGGTAATGACAAGCCGACAGACCTCCTGAGGGTGACGGTTAGGAATGCGCAGAGAGGGAGGTAACACCGCTGCGAAAACAGAGGGAGAGTCCTGTCTGGACCCGATCGCAAGAATGCCAAATCGCGGAAGATACCCTTTGCAAATCACCAGGAGGACTCTCGTGGGGGAGGGGTGGTTGGGGGTGGGGTCAATGCCAAGGAACGGATCCGGCCTGGGAGCAAGGGATCGAGGGCAGAGACCGAGGAGCACTCGCAATCAGAGGCTGTTGCTAGTCAGGTCGCAGAGGCGGGGAGACGGAGCCGGTGTGAAATTTGCGGCCGGGTAGCGGGTTTTGAGGAGGGAAGGGCACGTTCGGGTTCGGAACTGCGGCACCGCTCTCGGGCCGGGGGATGCCGGAGGTGAGGCGGGGGGGGGGGGAGGGGGGGGGGGGAGGGAAGGACGCGTAGATGCCGCACAGACCTTGTGGGGATGCCGAAAGGAGACTTGGAAGTTGAGGACCCTCAGCATCAACAGCTCGCACTGCACCACGCTGTCCCGGAGTTCCCAGAAGCGGGAATCCAATTCCAAAGGTTCGGAATGGGGGTTCAGGTATCTACAGGGGAGAGGTGGA
>NW_025201984.1:0-7482 GCF_004010195.1 Chiloscyllium plagiosum
TGCTGCACTGCCAGAGGGTCAGTACTGAGGGAGCTGTGCATTGTCAGAGGATCAGTACTGAGGGAGTGCTGCACTGTCAGATGATCAGTACTGAGGGAGTGCTGCACTGTCAGAGTGTCAGTACTGAAGGAGTGGTGCATTCTCAGCGGGTTAGTACTGAGGGAGCGCTACACTGTCATAATATCAGAACTAAAGGAGTGCTGCACTGTCAAATAGCTGTACTGTCAGAGTGTCAGTATTGAGGATGTACCGCACTGTCACACAGTCGTTATGGGGTCAATGCCACTCTGTCAGATGGTCAGGACTGAGGAAGTTCTGCACTGTGTGAGCGTCAGAACTGAGGGAGTGCTGCACTGTCAGAGGGTCAGTACTGATGGATCACTGCGCTATCAGAGTGTCAGTACTGAGGGAGTACTGCACTGTCAGAGGGTCAGTACTGAGGGAGTGCCACACTGTCAGAGGGTCAGTACTGAGGGAGTGCCGCAATGTCAGAGGGTCAGTACTGAGGGATCACTGCGCTGTCAGAGAGTCAGTACTGAGGTGCTGCTGCATTGCCACAAAGTCAGTAGTGAGGGAGTGCTGCACTGTCAAAGGGTCAGGACTGAGGAAGCACCACACTGTCAGAGGTTCAGTCCAGATGGAATGCCACTCTATCTGACGCTCTGTACTCTGACAGCACTGCACCATCTGAGTGTCAGTACTGAACGAGCACTACACTGTCAAATGGTCAGAACTGAGGGAGCACGCACTATCAAAATGTCAGTACTGAGGGTGCGCTACTCAGTGAGAGTGTCAGTTCTGAGTGAGTGTTATTTCAGAGGGTCGGTACCGAGAGAGTGCTGTACTGTCAGAGGGTCAGTTCTGAGGGAGTGCTGCACAGTCTGATGGTAAGTACCGAGAGATTGGTGCACTGTCAGAGGGTCAGTACTGAGGGAGTGCTGCATAGTCTGATGGTAAGTACCGAGAGATTGGTGCACTGTCAGAGGGTCAGTACTGAGCGAGTGCCGCACTGTCAGAGAGTCAGTACTGAGTGAGCACCACACTGTCTGAGTGTCAGTCCAGATGGCAAGCCTCACTATCAGAGGATCTGCACTAAGAGAGCACTGCACTACCAGAGGGTCAGTACTGAGGGAGTGTCTCATTGACAGAGGGTCTATACTGAGGGAATGCTGCACTGTCAGAGTGTCAGTACTGAGGGGTCACTGCGCTGTCAGAGGGTCAGTACTGAGGGAGTGCCGCACTGTCAGAGGGTCAGTATTGAGGGAGCGCCACACTGTGATAGGGTCAGTACTCAGGGATTGCTACACTTTCAGAGGGGCAGTACTGAGGGTGTGCTGCACTGTCAGAGGGTCAGTACTGAGGGAGTGCTGCACTGTCGGAGGGTCAGTACTGAGGGAGTGCCGCACTGTCAGAAGGTCCATACTTAGGGAGTGCAGGACTGTCAGAGGGTCAGTACTGAAGGATCAATGCGCTGTCAGAGGGTCAGTACTGCGGGAATTCCGCACTGTCAGAGGGTCAGTACTGAGGGAGTGCTGCACTGTCAGACGGTCAGTACTGAGGCACTGCTGCACTGTCAGAGGGTCAGTTCTGATGGAGTATTGGACTGTCAGATGGTCAGTTTGAGGAAGGGCTGCACTGTCAGAGAGTCAGCACTGCGGGTGTGCCATACTGTCGGAGGGTCAGTACTGTGGAAATGCTGCACTGTCAGAGGGTCATGACTGAGGGAGTGCTGCACTGTCAGAGGGTCAGTACTGAGGCAATGCTGCACTGTCAGAGGGTCAGTTCTGAGGGAGTATTGTACTGTCAGGTGGTCAGTTTGAGGGAGGGCTGCACTGTCAGAGAGTCAGCACTGCGGGTGTGCCGTACAGTCGGAGGGTGAGTACTGTGGAAATGCTGCACTGTCAGAAATGGGGGATTGCCGCAATATCTGAGGGTCAATCTGGGGGCAGTGCTGAGGGAGTGCCACACTGTCAGAGGATCATGACTGAGGGAGTGCTGCACTGTCAACGCACCAGTCTGTGGGATACCTGCATTGTAAGAGAGTCAGTACTGAGTGAGTGCCTCACTATCAGATGGGCTGAATGGCCTAATTTCTCCTCTCATGTCTTGTGGTCTAAGAGGAATATCTCAAGTTGTTCAGTACATTTCTGCCTCTGCTTCCTACATACCCTGCTCAGCAGTGATTCCCACGTCCAGGTTCCAGAGACTGTGTTCAAACAGAGAGTCTTCATTTGGTTACCACCCTCTTTTCCCAGGGATCGAGTTTTCGTTTCGTGTGACTGACCTGTCAGCTCAAAGGGATATTTTCATGCTGCAGGGCTGAGGTTTCTTCTTCAGCTTCCGTGTGCTCATCCCAAATGAATCCCACTATTCCACACTCAGCACAGTCGTATGTTCCTTATTTCTGAGCTTCCCAATGCTAATCCACATCCAGAATGACATCCTACACTCCTCCAAATCTCATTGCAGGCTATTTGCCTGGGAGAGAGCCAGTGCTAAGAGGGGAAACAGAATTCTGAAAGTACTTTACAGTGACATTAAGGGTGAATTGATAATGAGAGAAAGATTGGGTTGTGGAACTTAGTGACAATTTGTGCATGGACCCAGAGGCTACAGTGAATGGATGCATTTTGTCAATGCTCATTGGGACATGGACGGTATGAAATCGTGGAGATGCTCTGTGAGACAATTAAATGAATTAGCATATACAGAGAGAGATGGTTCTGAGTGGTCTGGCCTTCTTACAACTCAATAAATCTCCAAAGATGGTGGAAATGTATCTCAGTTTACCGAATGAGGTGATGGAGGAAGTAGCAGGTACACTTGCAAACATTTTCAAATCCCCTCTGGCCACAGGAGAGGTGTCGTCGGACTGACCATGTGGTACTGTTATTCAAGAAGGAACATGAGATATACCAGGCAGCAAAAGGCAAGCCAGGCTAATATCGTGGGTGGGACGTCTGTTGGAAGCAATTTTGGGAGATCGAATTAATCAGCATTTATCGAGACTGGAGTTCATGAAGAACAGTCAGAATGGTTGTGTTAAGGGGAGCTCAGGTCTGACCAATGGGATTGCACTTTTTAAGGAGGTGACCAAGTGGGTAAATAAGGGCAATGCTTTCCTGTCGCCTGCTTGGAGGTCAGTAAGACTTTTATCATGACCCATATTGGAAACTGATAGTCAACATAAAAACTCAAGATCCAAGGAATTTGGTGCAGAATGCTGAGTGGCAGGAAACAGACAGTGATGGCCCAATTAGAAATCTCTGTTTGTTCATGTCTCACTGTTGGGGTCTTGCTGATGTGGTTGTTAGAAAAGATTTAGCTTTGAATGGTAGAGGGTTAATCATTGGGTTCATGAATGATATGAAGATTGGTGGGGTGATAAATACTGAAGGCCTTAGGTTACAGAAGGATGGAGATGGCCTTCTCAGATGGACCGATCAGTGACAATGGGTGAGGTGCCTGAAGACTGGAGGGTGATTAATGATGTGCCATTATTGAAGTAAGGCTGCAAGGAACAGCCATTGAGCTAAGGAGCTGTGAGCCTGATGGCAGTGGTGGGTAACCTGTTGGAGGGCATTCTGAGAGACAATGTACATGCATTTGGAAAAGCAAGAATTGATTAGGGATGGTCAGCTTGGCTTTGTTTGTGGAAATGATGTGTCCAACTTGATAGAGCTTTTGAAGGGATGACCAAGGAGACAGATGAGAAGGTTTCACATGGGAGATTGCTTAGTAAAAGTTTAGATGAGATGGCATCCAGGGAGAGAGGACAGCATGGTGCCTCAGTGGTTTGATTCTAACTCCCGGTGACTGTCTGTGTGGAGTTTACACATTCTCTCTGTATCTGTGCGGGTTCCCTCCGGGTGCCCCAGTTCCCTCCCACCACCCAAAGATGCCATGGGAAATGCAGCATTACAGGGCTAGAGTAGAGGATATGAGTCTGGGTGGGATGCTGTTCAGACAGTCAGTGTGGAGCAAATGGACGGAATGGCCTGCTTCAACACTTTAGGAATTCTAAAATTAATCCAGAGAGACAAGTCATGTTCTGGGGACCTGGGCTCCAATCTTGGACCTTACAGACTGAATGGGTTTGAACGCAATCTGAGAGGGGAGCTGGGCTAAGCCCTGAAGTGTTGAGGATGTGAACGTTTTGTGGAGCTACTGCCTGAGGGACTTTGTGGGTTAAACACAACAAAGTGATGCTTTCTTCGGTATTGAGGGAGCACTTTCTGAGGTACTGAGGGAGCACTATCTGAGGTATTGAGGGAGCACTGACTGAGGTACTGAGGGAGCACTATCTGTGGCATTGAGGAAGCACTTTCTGAGGTATTGAGGGAGAAATATCTGAGGAATTGAGGGAGCATTATCTGAGGTACTGAGGGAGAAATATCTGAGGTATTGAGGGAGCACTTTCTGAGGTATTAAGGGAGTACTATCTCAGGTACTGAGGGAGAACTATCTGAGGTACTGAGGGAGCACTATCTGAGGTATTGAGGGAGCACTTTCTGAGGTGTAGAGGGAGCACTGTCTGAGGTATTGAGGGATCAAATTCTGAGGTACTGATGGAGCACATTTTGAGGTATTGAGGGAGTACTTTCTGAGGTACTGAGGGATCACTTTATGAGGTATTGAGGGGGCACGCTCTTAGATATGGAGGGAGCACTTTGAGGTATTGAGAGAGCACACTCTGAGGTACTGAGGGATCACTTTCTGACGTAATGAGGAAGCATTGTCTGAGGTACTGACGGAGAACTATCTGACGTATTGAGGGAGCACTTTCTGAGGTACTGAGGGATCACTTTCTGAGATTTTGAGGGAGCACTTTCTGAGGTACTGAGGGAGCACTATCTGAGGTACTGAGGGATCACTTTCTGAGATATTGAGGGAGCACTTTCAGAGGCATTGAGGGAGAACTATCTGAGGTATTGAGGGAGCACTTTCTGAGGTACTGAGGGAGCATTTCTGAGATATTGAGGGAGCACTTTCAGAGGTATTGAGGGAGCACTATCTGAGGTAGTGAGGGAGAACTATCTGAAAAACTGTGGGAGTACTTTCTGAGGCATTTGGGGAGCACTATCTGAGGTACTGAGGGATTACTTTCTGAGATTTTGAGGGAGCACTTTCTGAGGTACTGAGGGAGAACTATCTGAGGTATTGAGGGAGCACTTTCTGAGGTACTGAGGGAGCACTTTCTGAGATATTGCGGGAGCACTTTCAGAGGTATTGAGGGAGCACTATCTGAGGTAATGAGGGAGAACTATCTGAAAAACTGTGGGAGCACTTTCTGAGGCATTGGGGGAGCACTAACTGAGGTACTGAGGGAGAACTACATGAGGTACTGAGGCAGCACTATCTGACGTATTGATGGAGCACTAGCTGAAGTATTGAGTGAGCACTAATTGAGGTATTGAGGGAGAACTATCTTAGGTATTGAGGGAAGACTGTCCGAGGTATTGATGGATAGTTTCTAAGGGACTGAGGGAACACTTTCTGACGTACTGAGGAAGCTCTATCAGAGGTACTGAGGGAGAACTGTCCGAGGTACAGTGTGAGCACTATCTGAGATATTGAGGGAGCACGATCTGAGGTATTGAGGGAGCACTGTCTGAGGTACTGAGGGATCAATTTCTGACATACTGAGGAAGCACTATCAGAGGTATTGAGGGAGCACTATCGGAGGAATTCAGGGAGCACTTTCTTAGATATTGAGGGAGCCCTTTCTGAGGTATTGATGGAGCAATATCTGAGGTTTTGACGGAGCAATTTCAGAGATATTGAGGGAGCACTTTCTGAGCTACTGAGGGAGCACTTTCTGACATAATGAGAGAGCACTTTCTGAGGTGTTGAGGGAGCAGTTTCTGAGGTTCTGAGGGAGCACTTTCTGAGGTATTGAGGGAGCACTTTCTGAGGTATTGAGGGAGCACTTTCTGATGTACCGTGGGAGCACTATCTGAGGTATTGAGGGAGCACTATCTGAGGAATTAAGGGAGCATTATCTGAGGTACTGTGAGAGAACTATCTGAGGTATTGAGGGAGCACTAAATGAGGTATTGAGGGAGCACTAAATGAGGTATTGAGGGAGAATTATCTGAAATATTGAGGGAGCACTTTCTGAGGTATTGAGGGTGCACTATCTGAGGTAATGAGGGAGAACTAGATGAGATATTGAGGGAGAACTATCTGATGTATTGAGGGAGAACTATATGAGATATTGTGGGATAACTATCTGAGATATTGAGGGAGCACTTTCTGAGGTACTAGGGGATCACTTTCTGAGGTACTGAGTAAGCACTATCTGAGGTACTGTAGGTGCACTTTCTGAGATATTGAGGGAGCAGTTTCTTAGATATGGAGGGAGCACTTTCTAAGGTATTGAGGGAGCACATTCTGAGGTACTGAGGGATCACTTTCTGACGTACTGCGGAAGCATTATCTGAGGTACTGAGGGAGAACTATCTGAGGTATTGAGGGAGCACTTTCTGAGGTACTGAGGGATCACTTTCTGAGATTATGAGGGAGCACTTTCTGAGGTACTGAGGGAGAACTATCTGAGGTACTGAGGGAGAACTAGATGAGATATTGAGGGAGAACTATCTGATGTATTGAGGGAGAACTATATGAGATATTGTGGGATAACTATCTGAGGTATTGAGGGAGCACTTTCTGAGGTACTGGGGGATCACTTTCTGAGGTACTGAGTAAGCACTATCTGAGGTACTGTAGGTGCACTTTCTGAGATATTGAGGGAGCAGTTTCTTAGATATGGAGGGAGCACTTTCTAAGGTATTGAGGGAGCACATTCTGAGGTACTGAGGGATCACTTTCTGACGTACTGAGGAAGCATTATCTGAGGTACTGAGGGAGAACTATCTGAGGTACTGAGGGAGCACTTTCTGAGGTACTGAGGGAGCACTATCTGAGGAAGTGAGGGAGAACTATCTGAAAAATTGTGGGAGCACTTTCTGAGGCATTGGGGAGCACTATCTGAGGTACTGAGGGAGAACTATATGAGGTACTGATGCAGCACTATCTGAAGTATTGAGGGAGCACTATCTGAAGTATTGAGTGAGCATTATCTGAGGTATTGAGGGAGAACTATCTTAGGTATTGAGGGACCACTTTCTGAGATATTGAGTGTGAAATATCTGAGGTAATGAGGGAGCACTTTCTGAGGTATTGTGGGGGCACCTTCAGAGGCATTGAGGAAGCATTTTCTGAGGTACTGAGGGAGCACATTTTGAGGCATTGAGGGAGCACTGTCTGAGGTACTGAGGGAACACTTTCTGAGGTGTTGCGGGAGCACTTTCTGAGGTATGGAGGAAGCACTGTCCGAGGTACTGAGGGACCAGTTTCTAAGGTACTGAGGGAGCACTTTCTGACGTACTGAGGAAGCTCTATCAGAGGTACTGAGGGAGAACTATCCGAGGTACTGTGTGACCACTTTCTGAGATATTGAGGGAGCACTTTCTTAGATAT
>NW_025201985.1:0-7482 GCF_004010195.1 Chiloscyllium plagiosum
TTATCAACTACTGAAGTAAGGCTCACTGGTCTACCATTTTCAGTGTTGTCTCTACTCCCCTTCTGGAACAAGGGAACCACATTTGCTATCCTCTAGTTTTCTGGCACTATTCCCGAAGACAATGACGATTTGAAGTGCAATTCCAGACGCTCAGAAATCTCCTCCCTAACTTCCCAGATGTTCCTAGGATAAATCCCATCCGGCACATGGGAGTTATCTATTTTCACACTCCGCAGGATTTCTAATACCTCGTCCTTCTGAACTTCAACCCCAGCTAGTCTGGTTACTTGTATCTCAGTATTCTCCTCGACAACATTGTTGTTTTATAGAGTGAATAATTTCGAAAAATATTCATTTAGTGCTTCCCCTATCTCCTTTGACGCCACGCACATCTTGACACTACTATCCTTGATTGGTCCTAACCTTAATATCATCATTCATTTATTCCTTAAATACCGATAGAAAGCCTGAGGGTTTACCCTGATCATTTCCGCCAACAACTTCTCATACTTCCACCTGGCTCTTCTGAGCTCTCTCATCCTAACATCAGACTTCTTATTCCTCTTGATCAGGGTTTCCACTTTGTAAACCGTGGCTCCCGCACTCTACAGCTTCCTCCCTGCCTGACAGTTACATACTTGTCGAGGACACTCAGGAGGTTTTCCTTGAATAAGCTCCACATTTCTAATGTGCCATCCCCTGCTGTTTCCTTCCCCATGCAATGCTTCATAAATCTTGCCTATTCGATCGCAATTGCCTTTACCCAGCTGTAACTCTTGCTCAGTGGGACCCCCATGACAACCACTCTGTGTCTCTCACTCCTATCGAAAATAATCTTTGTTATCCTTTCCACTACATTCCTGGAATTTTTCGGAGGCCTATAGAAAACCCCCAACAGGTTGAACTCTCTTTTCCTGTTTTTAACCCAAGCTCGTACTACCTCAGTTGACGAGTCCCCAAGGACCATTTCTGCAATTGCAATACTGTCCTTGACCAACATAGACAGCTTTCAAAACATCACTATTTGTTTTCCCATGCTTCCTCACTTCCATCTCAATGTAGGAGATAGACAGGAACTGGGGAGAGTCAGGAGTTGAGTTACAGACCGCAGTATTATTGTTTTCTGACATGCTCTTGTAGTCACTGTATTTTCGTTGCGAGCCATGTTGAGATTCTGGTGAATAGTAACTCGAGGATACTGACCGTGAAAGAGTTAGCAATGGTAACACAATTACATGTCATGGGACAGTGGTGAAAGAACGACTTAATGGAGATGATTTTGCCTATTACCTATTTGGCGTAAATCTTATACATGGCTTCTCAATCCATTGTTGTGGTTCTGTTCGCCGAGCTGGGAAATTGTGTTCAGACGTTTCGTCCCCTGTCTCGGTGACATCCTCAGTGCTTGGGAGCGTCCTGTGGAGCGCTTATGTGATGTTGCCTCCGGCATTTCTAGTGATTTGTATCTTCCTCTTCCGGTTGTCAGTTCCAACTGTCCGCTGCAGTGGCCGGTATATTGGGTCCAGGATGATGTGCTTATTGATGTATGGTAGTGTGTCTAGTCCTTTGGATTGTGGCATGTCCTCATTCCGTTGTCTTTCCCTCAGGCATCTGTTGATGAAATTGCGGGGGTATCCGTTTTTGGCGAGTACACAGTATAGGTGTTCTTCTTCCTCTTTTTGCAGTTCTGGTGTACAGCAGTGTGTTGTGGCCCTTTTGAAAAGTGTCTTGATGAAACTTCTTGTGTGTGTGTTGGGGTAGTTGCTTTCGTAGTTCTGGACTTGGTCTGCGTGTGTGGCTTTCCTGTTTACCTTTGTGGTGAATTCTCGTTCGGTGTTCTCTGTACCATCACGACTAGGAATGGGAGTTGGTTGTCCTTTTCTTCCTCTCGAGTGAATCGGATTCCTGTGAGTGTGGGGTTGAAGATCCGATGTGTGTTCTCTATTTCTGTGTTTTTAATGATTACAAAGGCATCATCTACAAATCTGACCCAGAGTTTGGGTTGAATTTGCGGTAAGACTGTTTGATCTAACCTTTGCATTACCGCTTCTGCTATGAGTGCAGAGGTGGGTGAGCCCATGGGTGTGCCGTTAATTTGTTCATATATTTGGTTGTTGATTTGACTATTTCTTTAGTAGCCACAAACTCAGATGAGCAGCAACATGATTTAGACTGGGACAACACTACTATTATTGGACAAGCCAAACAGAGAACAGCGAGGGAATTCCTCGAGGTATGGCACACATCCACAGATTCAATCAATAAGCATATCGACCTGGATCCAATATACCCGTACACTGCAGCGGAAAGCTGGAACTGACAACCGGACGCGGCAGAAACAAATCACTATAAATGCCGGAGGAAACATCACAGAAGCGCTTCACAGGGGGCTCCCAAGTACTGAGGATGTCACCTAGACAGGGGAAGAAACGTCTGCAACAAAAATTCCCAGCTCGGCGAACAGAACCACAACAACGAGCACCCGAGCTGCAAATCATCTCCTAAATTTCTCAATTCATGTCAGGACATTGTCCAGATCTTCGTTCAATTGGATATGGACAGATTGTTAATCCATTACGATACAGGGCATAGAGATGTCATTGTTGAAAATCGCTGTTATTTTGGGAAGATCATTGATGACGCAGCTGGAGATGGTTGGGAAGAGGAGAAACTTAGGGATTCCTGAAGAGATGTGCTCGAGCTGGGATGACACATTCCCAACAACCACAAGCATCTTCATTTTTGCCAGAAGTGAATGGAAAGTAATTTTCATGATTCTCATAGTTTCCTGTTTGTCCGCGGCTCCTTGATGCTACATTTGGGTAGTTATGGCGTTGAAGCAAAGAGCTGACCTCAAAGCTCGATTTTACTTCTTTCTGACTCTGCCCAAACTAAGCACTACCATAGGTTCTGGCGTTAGTTAAAACCAAACAACCAGAAAACGCCTCACCTTGTAATATATTCAAATGTGAGGGACAGGAGAGTTCCCAGTTCCCATTTAAATACAAATATCAATTTATTGTCCTCATTCTAATAGTGAACACTGAACAAAGAAGCTGTTCTCAAATCCAAGCTGCCTTTTCTTAACGTTTTACTCTCTCACGCAAATCTTTCCAATTTGCTGTTCCAGTGCAATTATTACACATCCCATCTTAATCTCAAGACCACACAGTATCTGTCTTGTTCGCTGACTTCAATATTCGTCAGCTGATCGCTCAACTTTATTTTCTTTTAACTGTTAGTATGTTTTATATGAAAAGGCACCTTCGGTAGAGAGGTTTACTAATTTCGTTGAGAGAAAGATGTAAGATGGCCAGCAACGTCTCCAGCTTGATGACCGATACTTAGCTGATCGGTGGCAGTCGCACACTGTTCCAATTGTCAAAATTCCCTTGTATTTCAGGGTCCCCCAACGTCGGAACTTTGCATTGGACTGATGTTGTCAAAACAATGAATACGAATTTGATTTGTTTTTTGTATCATGAAACTTATTAAACAAATTGTTTATATACGATATGTTGTGATTCTGCAACCAAAACTCAGCTACCAATTTCACAGCCATATGCCACATGTATCTAACTTGTTTCACAGCCTTTCCATTTGTGCATCTGAGTATGCACCTCAAGTGTCCTTCAAAATTTAAAAAATACTCTTTTCTATTTTAAAGTCGACATACATGTTTAGGTCGTAGTATTAAGTGGTTAGGTCACATCTGCATTTATGAGAATGGCACTTGTGATGGCAGTGAGCGAAGTATGTTGCTGTGTTAGCAACATAATGGAGAGCCGCGACCAGCGAGGCTGGAGTTGAGAGAATCAGAGGTGACATAATTAAAACAAAAAAAGGATCCTGAGGAGCATTCACTCGGTACATTTGGAAATCGTGGTTCCTTTTGAGGGAGCACCAACAAATGGAGATTCAACATTTCTTTTTAAAAAAGGAAATGAACCAATCTGGAGACAAAGACTGGTAAAATAAATATCGCAGACGTTTTTTGGTTCTCTACAATTCACTTTGAAACTTTTAAGGATGTTTAGTCAAAGGTTACGCACTGTTGTGCGTAAATAAGCGAAGAAGCTGCTGACTAAAAACATTATGTTGGCCTTAGTTTTATTTTTCTTTCCAGGGAGTTCATAAACGACACGGAGTCCAAAATGTCAACGGTTGAAGGGATTGAGGGCCAATTTGATAATAGCTAACTGATGCTTTCTCAGGCTGAAGGCTTTCACTTTAAAAAGAAAAGTTGCGAAATGAAAGTGGAGTGGCCAGTTCTCGCAGCAGATATTTAGTCAGATTTGGCTTGGTTTCTAGCACAAGTATGGAAGAAGTTACTGGACACAAAGAAGCAGATCCAGGCAGGTATTCTCTTTCTGATTTCTATCCTGCAAGAACCTTTGATTGATTTTACTTTGTGTGTCCGGAATGTTTATGCGGATTGTTTCAAATGTTTGCCCATTATTAACTGGGATGATATGTTGGGTTTTCAGAGAGGTTGAGTTACTCGGTATACTGTTTTCTGTATAATGTGGTTCATCGATAATCCACTCAATAAATTCTGCCTTGTTTATAAGTAAATGATTTCAACTTTGGCATTTTTCCTGAAATATCACGTTCAAGCTGCTTCAAACAAACCAGCAAAGTTATGGTCTTCTTGAAAAAACTTTGGGGTCTTCCTTGGTCCGTAACATTTTGTGGGCTCGTTGAGGGGTTTGTTCTATATTTTCGATTTGGAATAAGGATTCTTGGACTCGACGGAAGAATATGGTAGGTATTAGGATCGTTTTTTTTCCGAATGTTGAACTCAGTTGGTTTAAACTGCCCTTGAAACAACAAGTTACGAAGAGTTTGCTAGGAGTGGAAGACTTGATTTTCAGGGTTTTACAAAAGGCGATCAAGGCCAGACTGCTGGAATGAGCAGACACCCTGAACTTAGAGGTTACTTCTTGCACGAGGAAAGGAGAGATAATTCCAGCAATTGCTCAGCGTTTAAATTTGGTGGAAATGTAATCAGAATCAAAAGCAATTAGAGCTGGTGAAATTTAAATTGTCAACAAAGTACCTTTAGTTAGAGGCTAAGTACAATGACGGTGCAACGGAAACGAAATAGTTTGATGCACGAATAAAAGCAGGCGACAGAGAAAAGGAAAGAGAGTATGAAGAGAGAGAAATTGAGAGAGAGGAAAGGAAGGCAGACAGGCTTTTGAATTTCAGAAATTGGAAATTATACAGAAAATTCGACATAAAAGGATGGAGATGAATGCTGAAGATCAGCTTAGTGAGGAAGAGAGTGAGGATGAGCAAATCCCTGACATTCAAAGATATGGTGACAATATGCTTCAATGCATTCATGCATCGCCTAGTTTTGATGAGACGGATGCGGATGTCTTTTGTGTTAATCTCACGTGAGTTATGTTGATCCAACCAAAATTTGTGGTGAGAGCTGATGAGGCATTCCCATTACTGTAACAGGACGGATCTGGGGTTTATGAGGAGTTGAAGAAAGCCGTCGCAATTCCATTGAAACCGGTGCAAGAAGCCGAAAGAAAACGCTTCAGGAATCTAAGGAGGGAACCTGGTTAAACTTCCATTGAGTTTGAAAGGATCAAATAAAGTGATTTTGTATATGGGTAAGGGCATTCAAAATAGAGCAACCCTACGATGCTCTTCGAGACAAAACCAGTTTGGAGGACTTCACAAATTCACGTCATGTAATAGTAACAATCCATGAGGAAAAGCAGAGAATCAAGACGGATAGAATAGCAGCTTGAATGGCTGATGGCTATGAATTGGGTCAGGTATCAAGTTTGGCTTCCGTAATAAATTTCAATCAGTCAGGGACTTAAATTCGGGAAAAGAGAATTTCTCACGTGGACATGGAAAGGTAGATTTCGATGAAATCCATGAGAATAATTTACCACAGGTTAAAATCAAATCGTTAAAAGGAACAGAGAGAAAAAAAACACTCCCGTGTTTGCATTGCAATAAAATAGGACATAGGAAATCACACTGCTGGTAGGTTAAGAAAAGCTTTGGGAAACTAACTGTAAGGAAACACGATAAGCCAATAAAGTTTGTTGCATTGGTGACAGAGACTCCAGTGAACGCAAGAAAACTAAATCAGAACGTATAAACTGGTCGGATTTTGGTTAAGGAGGAAATGATTTTCTTAAATCATGCACCTTCGAATGTAAAATTTACTCCCATATGTCAGGAGCAGGAAGTGAAGAGTTTACTATGTTCTGAAATACCTCTCAATATCTGATGCTGAAAGATGACGTGTTATATATCTCTGAAAGTCTATTGCTGGGTCCCAGCAATAATTCACAGTGAAACAAGGAACACTCAATTATGTAAAGTGATGTTACAGTATCTCGAGAAGAGTGGGAAAGTCATGGTCGGACAAGCGCTCTGTTCCAGGTCTGTAATTTGTCAGATAATGATAAAGATGATTCACCACTAGAAGTGGTTGAAACTGAATGGAAACTCAGGTAATTGAATTATTCCAAAACACATGTTCTCGAATTTTTGCTGACTCAATGGTATCGAGGTCACAAAGTCACAAGTTGAAAGAGGAGAAAAGGAGATCACAGATAAGCAAGTTGACGTTTCATTCGCAGGGATTTGGTTTGATCAGACGGTTGAAACACTTCAGGAGCAGGGAAATGACTGAGCAAGTATCTATAGCTCAGATAAATTATCTCACTTGCAGCATAAATATGAACGCTGAAATTAATCATATCAAAACTCATACACAGAAAAATAATCGAAATGTATTCCGGTATCTTTAAAATTATGTCTTAATCGGCAAATGGAGACCATCACATGTTCAGCCAGACGTGTAACATGCAGAAGTTCATCAAATTCGATTTCCAGTGGTATATCGAAAAGAGCTGTTGCGGGTGGCACAGAAGCTATCTCCAATGGTTTATTTAGGAGTGAGAAAAACTGAAATTAAAACAAAACAAACGTTTTTATTAACCTCGAGTGAACAAGGAAGTGTGCATTTTGCCAGCTATGTCGTACATGTCAGGTAATTGGAAAACCGAATTCGCACCTTACTACCTATTGCAAGAGACTTAATTGTTTGTGTAGCACCCGTACCCAAAACAAAAGGTGGGATTCAGTATTTGTTAACAAAAATGAATGTGCCGAATGGATTTCCGAAGGCCGTGCCATGATGCAATATCACAGCAAAATGAATAATTGAGAAATGACTCAATTTTTCACAAGATACGGACTACCCACAGTGATACAATCGCATCAGTGTCAAAACTCACATTAACAGTATTCAATTAAGTTATGAAAAGCTCGCAATATAAATCTACTGCATACCATCCTGAGTGACAGCGAGCACGAGATTGGTGGCATCAGAAATTAAATGCCACGTTAAGTACTTAGAGTGAATATTATCCAGACCACTGGGGTAAGAAAATTCCGTTTGGACTTCAGTGCGATCAGAAATGCACGACATGAATCGATCAA
>NW_025201986.1:0-1663 GCF_004010195.1 Chiloscyllium plagiosum
TGTGTTTCAGGTCATGGACACTGACACCAGCACAGGGGACCAGTGTGTTACAGGTCATAGACACGAATACCAGTGCTGGGGACCAGCGTGTTTCAGGTCATGGACACTGACACTAGTACTGGGGACCAGTGTGTTTCAGGTCATGGACACTAACACCAGTACTGGGGACCAGTGTGTTTCAAGTCATGGTCACTGACAGCAGTACTGGGGACCAGTGTGCTTCAGGTCATGGGCTCTGGCACCAGTAGTGGAGACCAGTGTGTTACAGGTCTTGGGCACTGACACCAGTACTGGGGACCATTGTGTTTCAGGTCATGGGCACTGGCACCAGTCCTGTGGACGACACCAGTACTGGGGCCAGTGCATGTCAGGTCATGGGCACGAACACCAGTACTGGGGACCAGTGTGTTTCAGGTCATGGGCACGAACAACAGTACTTGGGACCAGTGTGTTACAGGTCATGGGCACGAACACCAGTACTGGGGACCAGTGTGTTTCAGGTCATGGGCATGGAAACCAGTCCTGGGGACCAGTGTGTTTCCGGTCATGGGCACTGACACCAGTACTGGGGACCAGTGTCTTACAGGTCAAGGGCACTGACACCAGTACTGGGGAACAGTGTGTTTCAGGTCATGGGAACTGACGCTAATACTGGGGACCAGTGTGTTTCACCTCATCGGTACTGACACCAGTACTGGTGACCAGTGTGTATACGGTCATGGGCACTGAAACCAGTACTGGTGACCAGTGTGTTTCAGGTCATGGGCCCTGAGACCAGTACTGAGGACCATTTTGTTTGAGGTCATGGGCACTGGTAGCAGTACTGGGGAACAATATGTTTCAGGTTATTGGCGCTGAAACAAGTACTGGAGACCAGTGTGGTACAGGTCATGGGCACTGACACCAGTACTGAGGACCATTGTGTTTCAGTTCATGGGTACAGACACCAGTACTGGAGACCAGTGTGTTTCAGGTCATGGGCACTGGCACCAGTACTGGAGACCAGTGTGTTACAGGTCATGGGCACTGATGCCAGTATTGGGGACCATTGTGTTTCAGTTCATGGGTACTGACACCAGTACTGGGGAGCAGTGTGTTACAGGTCATGGGCACTGACACCAGTACTGGAGACCAGTGTGTTTCAGGTCATGGGCACTCACACCAGTACTGGGGACCAGCGTGTTTCAGGTCATGGACACTGGCACCAGAACCGGGGACCAGTGTGTTTCAGGTCATGGGCACTGACACAAGTACTGGGGAACAGTTTCTTACAGGTCATGGGCACTGACATCTGTACTGGGGAATAGCGTGTTAAAGGTCATGGGCACTGGCACCAGTACTGGGGAATAGTGCGTTTCAGGTCATGGGCACTGACACCACTACAGGGTACCAGTGTGTTTCAGGTCATGGACACTGACACCAGTACTGGTGACCAGTGTGTTTAAGATCATGGACACTGGCGCCAGTACTGGAGACCAGTATGTTTAAGGTCATGGACACTGACACCAGTACTGGAGACCAGTATGTGTAAGGTCATGGACACTGACACCAGTACTGGAGACCAGTATGTTTAATGTCATGGACACTGACACCAGTAATGGGGACCAGTGTGTTTCAGGTCATGGGCACTGACACCAGTACTGGGGCCAGTGTGTTTCAGGTC
>NW_025201986.1:1675-3552 GCF_004010195.1 Chiloscyllium plagiosum
TTCAGGTCATGGGCACTGGCACCAGTCCTGTGGACCAGTCTGTTTCAGGTCATGGGCACTGCCACCAGTACTGCGGACCAGTGTGTTTCAGGTCATGGGCTCTGACACCAGTACTGGTGACCATTGTGTTTCAGTTCATGGGCACGAACACCAGTACAGTGGACCAGTGTGTTTCAGGTCATGGGCACTGACAGCAGTACTGGGGACCCGTGTGCTTCAGGTCATGGGCACTGGCACCACTACTGGAGACCAGTGTGTTACAGGTCATGGACACTGACACCAGTTCTGGAGACCAGTTTGTTTAAGGTCGTGGGCACTGGCACCAGTACTGGAGACCAGTGTGTTACTGGTCATGGGCACTGACAGCAGTACTGGGGACCATTGTGTTTCAGTTCATGGGCACTGACACCAGTACTGGACACCAGTGTGTTACAGGTCATGGGCACTGACACCAGTACTGGGGACCATTGTGTTTCAGTGCATGGGCACTGACACCAGTACTGGGGAGCAGTGTGTTGCAGGTCATGGACACTGACACCAGTACTCTGGACCAGTGTGTTTCAGGTCATGGACACTGACCCCATTACTGTGGACCAGTGTGTTTCAGGTCATGGACACTTACACCAGTACTGGGGACCAGTGTGTTTCAGGTCATGGACACTGACACCAGTACTGGTGACCAGTGTATTTCAGGTAATGGGCACTGGCAGCAGTACTGGGGAATAGTGCGTTTCAGGTCATGGGCACTGACACCAGTACTGGAGAACAGTGTGTTCAAGGTCATGGACACTGACACCAGCACTGGGGACCAGTGTGTTACACGTCTTGGACACTAATACCAGTACTGGGGACCAGTGTGTTTCAGGTCATGGACACGGACACTCGTACTAGGGACCAGTGTGTTTCAGGTCATGGACACTAACACCAGTACTGGGGACTAGTGTGTTTCAGGTCATGGGCACTGGCACCAGTACTGGGGACCAGTGTGTTTCAGATCATGGGCACTGGCACCAGTACTGGGGACCAGTGTGTTTCAGTTCATGGGCACTGACACCAGTACTGGGGACCAGTGTGTTTCAGTTCATGGGTACTGACACCAGTACTGGAGACCAGTGTGTTTCAGTTCATGGGTACTGACACCAGTGTGGGGACCAGTGTGTTACAGGTCATGGACACTGACACCAGTACTGGTGACCAGTGTGTTTCAGGTCATGGACACTGACACCAGTACTGGGGACCAATGTGTTAATGGTCATGCGCACTGGCAGCAGTAATGGCGACCAGTGTGTTACAGGTCATGGGCACTGGCAGCTGTACTGGGGACCAGTTTGATTCAGGTCATGGGCACTAACACCGGTAATTGGGACCAGTGCGTTTCAGGTCATGGACACTCATACCAGTACTGGAGACCAGTGTGTTACTGGTCATGGGCACTGACAGCAGTACTGGGAACCAGTGTGTTTCAGTTCATGGGCACTGACACCAGTACTGGAGACCAGTGTGTTACAGGTCATGGGCACTGACACCAGTACTGGGGACCATTGTGCTTCAGTTCACGGGCACTGACACCAGCACTGGGGGCCAGTGTGTTACAGTCATGGACACTGACACCAGTACTGGAGACCAGTGTGTTACAGGTCATGGACACTGACACCAGTACTGGGAACCAGTGTGTTTCAGGTCATGGGCACTGACACCAGTAATGGGAAATAGTGTGTTTCAGGTCATGGGCACTGACACCACTTATGGGGACCAGTGTGTTTCAGGTCATGGACACTGACACCAGTACTGGTGACCAGTGTGTTTCAGGTAATGGGCACTGGCACCAGTACTGCGGAATAGTGCGTTTCAGGTCATGGCCACTGACACCAGGACTG
>NW_025201986.1:6278-7483 GCF_004010195.1 Chiloscyllium plagiosum
ATGGGCACTGGCAGCAGTACTGGGGAATAGTGTGTTTCAGGTCATGGACACTGACACCAGTACTGGGGACCAGTGTGTTTCAAGTCATGGGCACTGACAGCAGTACTGGGGACCAGTGTGCTTCAGGTCATGGGCTCTGGCACCAGTAGTGGAGACCAGTGTGTTACAGGTCATGGGCACTGACACCAGTCCTGGGGACCGTTGTGTTTCAGTTCATGGACACTGACACCAGTACTGGGGACCAGTGTGTTTCAGGTCATGGACACTGACACCAGTAATGGGGAATAGTGCATTTCAGGTCATGAACACTGACACCACTCCTGGGGACCAGTGTGTTTCAGGTCATGGGCACTGACACCAGTACTGGTGACCAGTGTGTTTCAGGTCATGGGCACTGGCAGCAGTACTGGGGAATAGTGTGTTTCAGGTCATGGACACTGACACCAATACTGGGGACCAGTGTGTTTCAGGTCATGGACACTGACACCAGTACTGGTGACCAGTGTGTTTCAGTTTATGGGCACTGACACCAGTAATGGGGAATAGTGCATTTCAGGTCATGGGCACTGACACCACTCCTGGGGACCAGTGTGTTTCAGGTCATGGGCACTGACACCAGTACTGGGGACCAGTGTCTTACAGGTCAAGGGCACTGACACCAGTACTGGTGACCAGTGTGTTTCAGGTAATGGGCACTGGCAGCAGTACTGGGGAATAGTGTGTTTCAGGTCATGGACACTGACACCCGTATTGGAGACCAGTGTGTTTCAGGTCATGGGCACTCACACCAGTACTGGGGACCAGCGTGTTTCAGGTCATGGACACTGACACCAGAACCGGGGACCAGTGTGTTTCAGGTCATGGGCACTGACACAAGTACTGGGGAACAGTTTCTTACAGGTCATGGGCACTGACACCTGTACTGGGGAATAGCGTGTTACAGGTCATGGGCACTGGCACCAGTACTGGGGAATAGTGCGTTTCAGGTCTTGGGCACTGACACCACTACTGGGGACCAGTGTGTTTCAGGTCATGGACACTGACACCAGTATTGGTGACCAGTGTGTTTAAGATCATGGACACTGGCGCCAGAACTGGAGACCAGTATGTTAAAGGTCATGGACACTGACACCAGTACTGGAGACCAGTATGTTACAGGTCATGGACACTGACACCAGTAATGGGGACCAGTGTGTTTCAGGTCA
>NW_025201987.1:0-1105 GCF_004010195.1 Chiloscyllium plagiosum
GGTCAGTACTGAAGGAGTGCTGCACTCTCAGAGGTTCAGTACTGAGGGAGTGCTGCACTGTCGGAGGGTCAACATTGAGCAGGTGCTGCACTGTCAGAGGTTCAGTACTGAGAGGTTGCTGCACTGTCAGAACTAAAGGAGTGCTGCACTGTCAAAGAGCTGCAGTGCGAGAGTGTCAGTACTGAGGGTGTACCGCACTATCACACGGTCGGTATGAGGGCAGTGTCACTCTGTCAGATGGTCAGTACGGAGGGAGTACTGCACTGTGTGAGCGTCAGTACCGAGGGAGTGCTGCACTGTCAGAGGGTCAGTACTGAGGGTGTGCTGCACTGTCAGAGGGTCAGTGCTGAGGGAGTGCTGCACTGTCAGAGGGTCAGAACTGAGGGAGTGCTGCACTGTCAGAGGGTCAGTACTGAGGGAGTGCTGCATTGTCAGAGGGTCAGTGCTGCGGGAGTGCTGCACTGACAGAGGGTCAGTACTGAGGGAGTGCTGTACTGACAGAGGGTCAGAACTGAGCGAGTGCTGCACTGACAGAGGGTCAGGACTGAGGGAGTGCTGCACTGTCAGAGGGTCAGAACTGAGGGAGTGCTGCACTGTCAGATGGTCAGTACTGAGGGAGTGCTGCATTGTCAGAGGGTCAGTACTGAAGGAGTGCTGCACTGTCGGAGGGTCAACATTGAGCAGGTGCTGCACTGTCAGAGGGTCAGTACTGAGAGGTAGCTGCACTGTCATAATTAAAGGAGTGCTGCACTGTCAAAGAGCTGCACTGCGCAAGTGTCAGTACTGAGGGTGTACCGCACTATCACACGGTCAGTATGAGGGCAGTGTCACTCTGTCAGATGGTCAGTACTGAGGGAGTACTGCACTGTGTGAGCGTCAGTGCCGAGGGAGTGCTGCATTGTGGAGGATCAGTACTGAGGGAGTGCAGAGCTGTCGGAGGGTCAGTGCTGAGGGAGTGCTGCACTGTCAGTGGGTCAGTACTGAGGGAGTGCTGGACTGTCAGTGGGTCAGTACTGAGGGAGTGCTGCACTGTCAGAGGGTCAGTACTGACGGAGTGCTGCACTCTCAGAGGTTCAGTACTGAGGGAGTGCTGCATTGTCAGAGG
>NW_025201987.1:1673-2898 GCF_004010195.1 Chiloscyllium plagiosum
GGGTCAGTACTGAGGGAGAGCTGCACTGTCAGTGGGTCAGTACTGAGGGAGTGCTGCACTGTCAGCGGGGCAGTACTGAGGGAGTGCTGCACTGTCAGAGGGTCAATACTGAGGGAGTGCTGCACTGTCAGAGGTTCAGTACTGAGGGAGTGCTGCACTGTCGGAGGGTCAACACTGAGGAGGTGTTGCACTGACAGAGGGTCAGTTCTGAGGGAGTGCTGCACTGTCAGAATGTCAGTACTGAGGGAGTGCTGCACTGTCGGAGGGTCAGTACTGAGGGAGTGCTGCACTGTCAGAGGGTCAGTACTGAAGGAGTGCTGCACTGTCAGAGGGTCAGTACTGATGGACTGCTGCATTGTCAGAGGGTCAGTGCTGAGGGAGTCCTGCACTGTCAGAGTGTCAGTACTGAGGGAGTGCTGCACTGTCAGAGGGTCAGTACTGAAGGAGTGCTGCACTGTCAGAGGGTCAGTACTGACGGACTGCTGCATTGTCAGAGGGTCATTGCTGAGGGAGTGCTGCACTGTCAGAGGGTCAGTACTGAGGGAGTGCTGCACTGTCAGAGCGTCAGTACTGAGGGAATGCTGCACTGTCGGAGGGTCAGTACTGAGGGAGTGCAGCACTTCAGATGGTCAGTACTGAGGGAGTGCTGCACTTTCAGAGGGTCAGTACAAAGGGAGTGCTGCACTGTCGGAGGGTCAGAACAGAGGGAGTGCTGCATTGTCGGAGGGCCAGTACTGAGGGAATGCTGCACTGTCAGAGGGTCAGTACTGAGGGATTGCTGCATTGTCGGATGGTCAGAACAGAGGGAGTGCTGCATTGTTAGAGGGTCAGTACTGAGGGAGTGCCGCACTGTCGGAGGGTCAGTACTGAGGGAGTGCTGCACTGTCAGAGGTTCAGCACTGTGGGAGTGCTGCACTGTCAGAGGGTCAGTACTGAGGGAGTGCTGCACTGTCAGAGGGTCAGGACTGAGGGCGTGCTGCACTGTCAGCGTGTCTCGACTGAGGGAGTGCCGCACTGTCAGAGTCAGTACTGAGGGAGTGCTGCACTGTCAGAGTGTCAGTACTGAGGGAGTGCCGGACTGTCAGAGGGTCAGTACTGAGGGAGTGCCGCACTGTCAGAGAGTCAGTACTGAGGGAGTGCTGCACTGTCAGAGTGTCAGTACTGAGGGAGTGCTGCACTGTCAGTGGGACAGTACTGAGGGAGTGCTGCATTGTCGGATGGTCAG
>NW_025201987.1:4947-7483 GCF_004010195.1 Chiloscyllium plagiosum
GAGTGTCAACACTGAGGGAGTGCTGCACTGTCAGAGTTTCAGTACTGAGGGAGTGCTGCACTGTCAGAGGGTCAGTACTGAAGGAGTGCAGCACTGTCGGGCGGTCAGTACTGAGTGAGTGCTGCACTGTCGGCCGGTCAGTATTCAGGGAATGCTACACTGTCAGAGGGTCAGAACTGAGAGAGTGCTGCACTGTCAGAGGGTCAGTGCTGAGGGAGTGTTACACTGTCAGAGGGTCAGTGCTGAGGGAGTGCAGTAACATCAGAGGGTTAGTACTGTGTTAGTGTTCTACAGTAAGATGGTCAGTAATGAGAGGCTGCTGCACTGTCAGAGGGTCAATACTGAGGGAGTGCTGCACTGTCAGACGGTCAGTACTGAGGGAGTGCTGCACTGTCAGTGGGTCACTACTGAGGGAGTGCTGCACTGTCAGAGGTTCAGTGTTGAGTAAGCGCTGCACTGTCAGCGTGTCAGTACTGAAGGTGTGCTGCACTGTCAGAGGGTCAGTACTGCGCGAGTGCTGCCCTGTCAGAGGGTCAGTACTGAGGGAGTGCTGCACTGTCAGTGGGTCAGGACTTAGGGAGTGCTGCACTGTCGGAGGTTCAGTACTGAGGGAGTGCATCACTGACAAAATGTCAGTACAGAGGGAGTGCTGCACTGTCAGAGGTTCAGTACTGAGGGAGTGCTGCACTGTCGGAGGGTCAGTACTGAGGGAGTGCTGCACTGTCAGAGGGTCAGTACAGAGGGAGTGCAGCACTGACAAAGGGTCAGTATTGAGGGAGTGCTGCACTGTCAGAATGTCAGGACTGAGGGAATGCTGCACTGTCAGAGGGTCAGTACTGAGAGACTGCTGCACTGTCAGTGGGTTAGTACTGAGGGAGTGCTGCACTGTCAGAGGGTCAGTACTGACGGAGTGCTGCACTGTCGGAGGGTCAACACTGAGGAGGTGTTGCACTGACAGAGGGTCAGTACTGAGAGTGTGCTGCACTGTCAGAGGGTCAATACTGAGGGAGTGATGCACTGTCAGAGGGTCAGTGCTGAGGGTGTGCTGGAATGTGAGAGTGTCAGCACTGAGGGAGTGCTGCACTGTCAGAATGTCGGTACTGAGGGAGTGCTGCACTATCAGTTGGTCAGTGCTGAGGGAGTGCTGCACTGTCAGTGTGTCAGTACTGAGGGAGTGCTGCATTGTCAGAGGGTCAGTACCGAAGGAGTGCTGCACTGTCAGAGGGTCAGTACTAAGGGAGTGCTGCACTGTCAGAGGGTCAGTAGTGAGGGAGTGCTGCACTGTCACAGGGTCAGTACTGAGGGAGTGCTACACTGTCGGAGCGTCAGTACTGAGGGAGTGCTGCACTGTTAGAGGGTCAGTACTGAGGGAGTGCTGCATTGTCGGAGGGTCAGTACTGAGGGAATGCTGCACTGTCAGAGGGTCAGTACGGAGGGAGTGCTGCACTGTCAGATGGTCAGTAATAAGGGAATACTGCACTGTCAGAGTGCCAGAACACAGGGAGTGCTGCATTGTCGGATGGTCAGTACTGAGGGAGTGCTGCACTGTCAGAGTGTCAGGACTGAGGGAGTGCTGCACTGTCAGCTTGTCAGTACTGAGGGAGTGCTGCACAGTCAGTGGGTCAGTACTGAGGGAGTGCTACACTGTCAGAGGGTCAGTACTGATGGAGTGATGCACTGTCAGAGGGTCAGCACTGGTACTGAGGGAGTGCTGCATTGTCGGATGGTCAGTACTGAGGGAGTGCTGCATTGTCGGATGGTCAGTACTGAGGGAGTGCTGCATTGTCGGATGGTCAGTACTGAGGGAGTGCTGCATTGTTAGAGGGTCAGTACTGAGGGAGTGCCGCACAGTCGGAGGTTCAGTACTGAGGGAGTACTGCACTGTCTGAGGCTCAGTACTGAGGGAGTGCTGCACTGTTTGAGGGTCAGGACTGAGGGCGTGCTGCACTGTCAGAGGGTCAGTACTGAGGGAGTGCTGCACTGTCTGAGTCTCAGTACTGAGGGATTGCTGCACTGTCAGTGGGTCAGTACTGAGGGAGCACCACACTGTCAGAGGGTCAGTACTGAGGGAGTGTCGCACTGTCAGAGTGTCAACACTGAGGGAGTGCTGCACTGTCAGAGGGTCAGTACTGAGGGAGTGCTGCACTGTCAGAGGGTCAGTACTGAGGGAGTGCAGCACTGTCGGGCGGTCAGTAGTGAGGGAGTGCTGCACTGTCACAGGGTCAGTATTGAGGGAGTGCTACACTGTCGGAGCGTCAGTACTGAGGGAGTGCTGCACTGTCAGAGGGTCAGTACTGAGGGAGTGCTGCACTGTCAGAGTGTGAGTACTGAGGGAGTGCTGCACTGTCAGAGGGTCAGAGCAGAGGGAGTGCTGCATTGTCGGAGGGTCAGTACTGAGGGAATGCTGCACTGTCAGAGGGTCAGTACGGAGGGAGTGCTGCACTGCCAGATGGTCAGTAATAAGGGAATACTGCACTGTCAGAGTGTCAGAACACAGGGAGTTCTGCATTGTCGGATGGTCAGTACTGAGGGAGTG
>NW_025201988.1:0-7484 GCF_004010195.1 Chiloscyllium plagiosum
CACGTGGGTACCTACCGCCAACCACACTGAGCGATATATTTCTGTGCTGCTTAACAGCTCTGAAAAAAAATAACTTCCAGAAGTTTGACTGTTGTGATGATATCGAGGGGTACTAATTGGTCAGACTGTGATTATTCCCCTCTTTGGTGACTGGACATAGTTGAGTAACTTTCCATATTGACAAGGAGATGTCAGAGTTTGTGCTGGAATGAAACAGCTTCCCCAGGGACTCGGCTTGTTGTGCAGCACAAGTCTTCAGTCCTATTGCAGGAATGGTTTCAGGGCCCATTACCTTTGTCGTATCTATTGTGATCAGCTGCTTCTTCATGTCACGGTCAGCGAATCAAATTGATTGAAGACAGGTATCTGTGATTCTGTGGTGAGCGTGAGTTGGATCGTCGAGAAAACACTTCTGTCTGAAGATATTGCCGATAATACATCCTTGTCTTTTACACTGATGGAAAGGGCTGTTCCATTATTTAGCTACGGTATGTTTGTGAAGACGTCTCCTTCAGTGAATTGTTTCCATCACCATTTACGACTGGATGTAAAAGGACTCTTCGTCTGTTGGTGTTGGGAACATTTAGCCCTCTCCATCATATGTTAGTCCTGCTGTTTGGAATGTAAGCGGTCAAGTGCAGTAGCTTTCACGGGTTTCCATCAGGTGTACGTACACATGGTTCTGACTCTTGATTATTCACCTACACTCATTCCTCAACCATCGATCGGCTTGATGATCATGGTAGGCTGAAGATATATCTCAGCCAAAAAGTAACAGATTGTCGTTGAATACAATTCTGCTGCTACTGCTGTGGTCCATAGCACCAAATCAATGTCAGAAATACTCTACAAAGATTCGGAGATGATTGAAAGTATTTAAAGAGAATATTTGACTTGGAAATGCATTGAGGGCTTTGGAGAATTGGTGATGAAAGAGACATTATAAAGTCAAAGACACTCAAAAAGCAAAAGGACGCTTCAGTCCAACTTGTCCATGCTCACCACGTTTTCTAAACTGAATTTATCCGATCTGCCTGCACTTGGCACATATCTCTTTGAAACTATGATTCCTGTCCCCATTCCATTGTGTTTTACATGTTGTAATTGTCCTCGCCTGTGCCATTTCCACTGACAGCTCGTTACATATGCACACCATCCTGTCTGAGAAACAGCTGCATCTTATTTCCCTTTTGAATCTCTCACCTCTCAACTTATCCTGCCTGATTTGGACACCTGTATCGTCCATTAAAGACCTTAGCTATACACCATATCCATGTACCCCATGCTCTTGTAAACCTCTGCAAGGTCACCTCATCACCACCTACGCAAAAGGGGAAAATAATCCCGCACTATCAATTCTATCCTTATATCTCAAATCTCCCGTCTCCATTACATCACTTAAAATATTGTGCGGAGAAATCAGAGTTAATATGTCGGGTCCAGTGACCATTCCTCAGATCTCTGAGGAATAATACAAATATCTTAACTAGTAGTACTGCAATTTATTTTTCCCGTGCTTCCCACAATGACCTGGCATACACAAACAGGTCTTGGGTATTGATCAACTGTTATGCATTTCAAGACCTCCGGCACTTCAACTTCTGTAACGTAGCCTCCTTTCAAAACATCACTACATGGATTCCTTTCCCCGCTTTCACTCGTTTGAATGTCTTTCCCCACAGTAAGTATTCATGAGATATATTCGTATAGGACCTCACATATCGGTAGAAACAGACTGTAAGAGGAGTGGGGAAGGTTGAATCGTTGTGAGGAATGTGAACCCAGCTTGGCCAGGCACATATGAACTGTTTTGTTGAACTGTCAACCATGTTTCTGCTTTTTCCCACTTTTACAGGAAGCGATGTAATGTTTTACATTAGATTAGACACTAGATTACTTACAGTGTGGAAACAGGCTCTTCGGCCCAACAAGTCCACACCGACCCGCCGAAGCGTATACCACCCAGACCCATACTCCTACATTTACCCCTTCACCTAACACTACGGGCAATTTAGAACGGCCAATTCACTTAACCTGCACATTTTTGGATTGTGGGAGAAAACCTGAGCACCCGGAGCAAACCCACGCAGACACGGGGAGAATGTGCAAACTCCACACAGAGAGTCGCCTGAGGTGGGAGTTGACCCTAAGTCTCTGGCGCTGTGAGGCAGCAGTGCTAACCACTGTGCCACCGTGCCGTCCATATTGTAATGTTGTTTTCTTTACTTTTCTGCTTTGTACCAGGATTCTGTCCCTGGGTGGTTCGGATGGGGGTGGGTGAGGCAGGGTGGGGAGCTGTTATTTTTATCTGTAAGATTGCATCACATGTGGCGACTTGTAACATTTTTACTGTCCTCATGTGAGTGCACAGAGCAATGAATCTAATAAATCTAATTATTCTCCTGTGAATTATCGCAAATAGAGCGCTGATGATTTAGGGTGAGGGGAAAAGATATAAAAGACACCTGAGAGATAACCTTTTCACTCAGAGGGTGGTGCATGCATGGAATGAGCTGCCAGAGGAAATGATGGAGGTTAGTACAATTGCAAGATTTAAAAGATATCTGGATTGGTATAAGAATAGTATGATTCCTGAAGAAGGGCTTATGCCCAAAACGTCGATTCTCCTGTTCCCTGGATGCTGCCTGACCTGCTGCGCTTTTCCAGTAACACATTTTCAGCTTTGATCTCCAGCATCTGCAGACCTCGCCTTCTCCATAAGAATAGTATGGGTAGAGAGAGATATGGGCCAGGTGCTGGCAGGTGGGAATAGATTGGGTTCGGATATCTGATCGGCATGGATGAGGTGGACGTAGCCTCCGTTTCCGTGCTGTACATCTCAATGACTCTATGACATAAATGGCTGTTCAATTTTTAAGAGACTCTATTCTCTCTCTGGTTACGCTTTTGCCATTGATATGCGTATGGTTGCTTTCATAGTTCAGGACTTGGTCTGTGTGTGTGGCGTTCCTGTGTACCTTAGTGGTGAATTCTTCGTTTGGTGTTCTCTGTACCCTCACGTCTAGGAATTCACCACTAAGGTACACAGGAAAGCCACACACACAGCCCAAGTCCTGAACTATGAAAGCAACCACCCTAATACACACAAACGAAGTTGCATCAAGACACTGTTAAAAAGGGCCACAACACACTGCAGCACACCGGAACTGCAAAAAGAGGAAAAGGAACACCTATACAAGGTATTCGCAAAAAACGGATATCCTCGCAATTTCATCAACAGATGCCGAATGGAGAGACAACAGAACGAGGACATGCCGCAACCCAAAGGACTAGCCACACTACCATACATCAAGAACATCTCTGAAATGACAGCCAGACTACTGCGACCACTAGGACTTATAACAGCACACAAACCAACAGCCACTCTCAGACAACAACTCACCAGAACGAAGGACCCGATACCCAGCATATCCCTAGTCGCCACACACGCAGACGACAAGCAACATGAATTTGACTGGGACAACACTACCATTATAGGGCAAGCGAAACAAAAAACAGCCAGGGAATTCCTAGAAGCTTGGCACTCATCCACAAACTCCATCAACAAACACATAAACCTGGATCCAATATAGCGGCCACTACTGCGGACTGCTGAAACTGACAACCGGAAGTGGCAGGGACAGGCCACGATAAATGCCGGAGGAACCACCACAGAAGCGCTTCACAGGAAGCTCCCAAGCACTGAGGATGTCACCTAGACAGGGGACGAAACGTTTGCAACAAAAACTTCCAGCTCGGCGAACTGAACCACAGCAACGAGCACCCGAGCTACCAATCTTCTCACAAACCTTGAACCCAATTTGTTGTATTAACTTTTGGATCGGCACTGTCCTTTTCCAAAACTATTTTCAAGCTAACAGAATTATGGTCACTGGTATTAAAGTGCTTTCACTGCAACAGTGTGTTCACCTGCCCTCTTATTTCCTAATTGCTAAGGGAATGATGATATTAAACTGGAGAAGGTGAAGAATAAATTTACAAGGATGTTGCCTTCAGTCAACAGTCTGATATACAAGCAGAATTCGGTCAAGGTAGGTATTTGTTTCATTACAGCAAAGGAGACTGTGGTGTCTCTTATAGAGGTGGATTTTATGGATGAGTATAAGGTCATAAAAGGCATGTATGTGGTGAATGAACATAAACTTTTTTTCCCCAGGATTGGGAAAGCGAGGATGAGAAAGCATCAGTGTAAAGTTCGAGAGGAAAGGAGAAAAGGGAACCTGAGGGACAACGTTTTTATACAGAGGGCTGTATTCATACAGAATGAGCTACGAGCGGAAGTGGTTGAGACGGGTCTGTTAACAACATTGCAAAGGCATTTGGACAAGTACATGGATATGCAATGTTACAGTGGATATGGGCTACCTGCAGGGAAATGGGACTACGTGTGTGTACATGTTCATCACAATACATCAGTTTCGTCTGAAGTACCATGTCGGTATCAATCCAACACACCCATCGCTGCCCCGAAAACTACCAATCGTCTTGTTTCCAGAAATTACAATCTTTTCTCACGATAATTTGGAACAGTACATCAATAAAATGTAATAGCATTCGTCTCAAACTCTTCCAAAATGCCTGGATACAACTGTACTGCGTTGGTTTGCATATTTGCCTGTGCTGGACAGATATCTAGTCCACATTTTTAGGTCAGTGGAGTGCTGTGGTCTGCATAGCTCCTGGTACTAGAAGGCTGATACCATTGCAACATTTAAAAGTAATTTGGATGGGTATATGACTATGAAGTTTTTGGAGGGATATGGGTGGGGTGATGGCAGGTGGGAATAGATTAGGTTTAGATATCTAGTCGGCATGGACGGGTTGGACCGAAGTGTCTGTTTCCATGCTGTTCATCTCTATGACTCTATATCTAGTCCGTGTTTCTCGATGAATGCAGTGTTGTAGTCTGCACAGCACCCCGTACTGGACGGATATCGAGTTTGAATTTATGGTCCAATGTACTCCTGTGGTCTGCATAGCTCTCTGTGCAGGTCATATATCTCACCCCGTGTTATAGGTCAATGCATGGATGTGGTCTGCAAACCTCTCTTTGCTGGACAGATATTTAGTCCGGGTTTATAGATCAGTGCACGGCCATGGTCTGCACATTGTTGCACACTGAGTAGACTGATGGTGCGGATCAAGTAGAGCTTGCTCAACGCAGTGCTCAGTGCTGAATAGATATCTCCTCGGGATTTCTGGTGCATAGGCTGGTTCTGTAAGTGAGATTAAGAACCTGATATAAGTAACTATTTCAGCTAATCTAGCAATGTCTTTCTTTTATGTTTGCATTCTTGTGGTTGGACCCTCCGTATCTCACTGCACTAATATTGAACTGTGTCCATATACAGTACATCATGTTGGTGTATGCGCACTGTCTTGGCAGCAACCACGTTCTCTTCATTTGGAAGCAGTCAACCATTCTCATCGTCTTCGGGTCTCCACGTAGAAGGAAAGGATGACTCTCAGATAAAGGCAGACCCTTTGGTACATAGCTTAAAACACCCTCCCCCTCATCACTACCCACCGTCAACCAACGACATGTAAATATCCCGTGTATACCGACAGCAATGGCGCCTCGGTGAACGGCATGAAGCAGACCATCAAAGAGATGGAGCAACCCTTCCCATGTCTGTAAGGATTTGAGTGAACCCTCCAGTACACACTGTCAAAAAATCCAGTAATCTGTCTCCATTTATGTAATAATCAACCTTTTATTCTGCCTGAAAAAATCACAGATTCACAGTTACCCATATTATATACTATCGAACAGTTATTGTCCATTGCGTATCCAATTAGAGATTCTCTACCTCCTCTTGATAACTTAGTTTCCAGCTATTTTAGTTTCATCCACAAATTTAGCTCCTGTTTCGTTACATTTACCAAAACGATTGAAATAGTTTGCAAATAGTTGAGTTCTCAGCACTGGTCACAGTGTCACAGTGAATCTGTGTTAATCTGATAAAGACTAATTTATCCCGAATTTATCCCTGCTTCTGGCTCAGTAACCAGTCCTCCCCGTATTCCTGTGTCGCAGTTTTGAAAGGTTGAATATTCCCTTCCATTTGCTGTGTAACAGACGTGAGACGTTAAAAGATGTGCTCCAGTTGCTGAGTAACAGCCCAGAATGCCTGAATAGGCTCATGCTGTTCCATTTTAAAACTCTTGATGGGCTGAATCATCTGCTTCAGGATAGGTGCAGGTTTTGAATGGTGCTGAATATTTTGAAACAATCAGTGAACAATCCACATCTTCTTTATCGTGGAGGCAAGGTCAGTGATGCTGCGGTTGCTGATAGCCCACAGTGACTCATGGATAATCAGTTGCTACATGACACAGTAGGTTGTATCTTCAATTTTAGGCTGAGCCTTTTCCTCTGCCACGACTGTGTGCTGGCTGCTCCTACATCTCTGAAAAGTAGTTTGTTGATAATGTTTCCCACTTGTTGGTTCCTCCATCACTTCCCACAGTCTGGCTGCTGTGTATTAGAGGTCTCGCCCTGTTCAGTCAGTGGTGAGCCTGTGCGGACACTCTTGGTGATTGACATTGAAGTCCCACACCAAAAGTACGTCCTGTTTCATTGTAGCAATGAATAAAGGCTAAGAAGAAGTCACAGCATAGGAACAAGCCCTTCGGACTTCCAAGCCTGTGCCGATTCAGACCCTCGAACTAAACCTGTCGTCTATTTTCCAGCGATATGTATCCCTCTGCTCACTGCCGATTCATGTATCTGTCTTAATAGATCTAAAATGACGCTATTGTATGCGCCTCTGTCGCCCGCACTGGCAATGCATTCCAGGCAACGTGTCTCCCTGCATGAAGAATTGTCCACACATATCTCCCTTAAAAATTTCCCCTCTCACCTGGAATTCGTGACTCCTATTAATCGAGTCCTCACTCTGGGAAAAAAAAGCATCTGACTTTCCAACCTGTCTACACCTCCCATGATTTTCTCGATCTCAATCTGGTCCACCTCAATCTATGTCTTTCGAAGGAAAACAATTCTAATATATTCAATCTCTCTTCATAGCTAGCGCCTTCCATACCGGGCAACATCCTGTGAACTTTCTCTAAATCCTCTTCAAAATACCCAAATTCTTTTGCTAATGTGGCGACCAGAACTGCTCGCTGTATTCCAATCAGGGCCAAACCGTAGTCCTATACAACTGCAACATGACTTGCCAACTCACAAAACACCGTTCAATCAAGGAAAGCTTGCTGTATGCCTTCTTGGCCACGCTTTTGAACTACGTTGCCACCTTCAGAGAATAATAGACCTCTACATCCAGACGTCTCTCTGCTTCAATTTTCCCCAGAGAAATTCTCGTTTACTATATAGTACACTCCAGAATTGGGTATTCCAAACTGCATCACCTCACATTTGCTCAGATGGAACTCTATTTGCCATTTCTCTGACCAACACTCAAATATATCTGTATTCTGCTGTATTCTCAGACAGTTCC
>NW_025201989.1:0-7486 GCF_004010195.1 Chiloscyllium plagiosum
TCAGCGCGGTTTCGAATGTTATCGTGAACCCCACACCCAATGAAAAGCAGGGGGAATAACAATCAGTCAGATAATGTTGAAACATCGCTTGCTGCATTCTGGAAGTGGACTTTGCAGTCACCGTGCTTGTGATCTTCATCAGCAACAGTAGTTTCCCAAATTCTTTTGACACATCAAGAAAATTAAGCATCGCTGTCTGTAGAGCATTGTGAAATTCGGTGGTAGTTTCATGAATGACTCAATTTCTCATTATTCTTTGTTGTCCGTTGCTGCTCACGTTCAGATTACGCACTGGCCTGAAACACATGGGTTGTCTGTTCATAAAGCCCAATTTGATTTGGTTTCTGGATGAACACCGGAATTCGCTGAGACGCAATTTCACACTCAAAATTTCATGAGGTTAGAATTTCTTCCATTCCCCATTCTCACATTTTGTGACCAAGGATCAGAGGGTTATAACATTTCGACGCATACTACCGTCGAAGGAAACTGAATTAGTCATCTGATTTCCTCTGTAAAGTAGAGTATTCACACCAGATCGTTTAAATGTAAAGACATTGCCGCTTTGAAGAAAACACATGCATATTCAGGGATGCGGGGTGAAGGGGGAATGGTCAGATAAAATAGCTCCATTCAAGAGCCATTAAAAAAAATGGGGTCGAATGTCATCTTAGTGTGAGAAAATTTGTTGATAACTCAAACAAAGCATGACCTCTCTGATCCTCAGAAGAGATACTTATAAAAGTATCTAAAACAGTGATATAACCAGAGGTAAAGTCTTCGCTGACGAAGGAAAATTACAGAGCAACGCATGTTTGTTCTGTTTTAATTGCAACATGGAACAGAATATGGGAACGTTTGGCATGAATTGGAACAGCGTTTCCAATTATGGGTCTGACGAAGTGTCATTGGATTCAAAACGTTCACTCAGATTTCTCAACACAGGTGCTGGCAGACTTGTGAGACTCACCAGGGAGTTCTGTTTCTTGTTTCCAGCGACGGCACGTATTTTGCAATCTTGCTGTGAATTTGTTTTTTCGACCATTGGTGGTCTTTCTGCAACCAGCTTCTCAACACTCTCAAAAACAGACCGATAAGGTCCTGTAATTAGAAAACAGAATGGCAGGGTAATTTTAGCTGTTCCTCTGTAAACAATGCAGCTCTTAAGTCCAATGCATTCGCTGTTGACAATGTGGTCTCCTTTCCTTCGTGGAGTCTAAACTCCAATCGTGGATGAAAAAACTCCATTCTCTTTTCACTTGATCGCAACTTTACAAGTGTTCCCTGTCACTTCACTCATCCAGCTTGGTCTCACGTTGACATCACTGACCTTGTACAACTGCACTAATTCAATGAGGTTCAATGTTAGCTTCAGTTACAACCCGTCAAGTTTCATTTGTTCACTTTACAGCCTTTGGATCAATAATAATTTCAACAGATTTCAGTCGCAGTGTCATTTTCCCTTAATGATATCTCCATGATTTCAACAGATTCGAATTTGATTTCAGACCATTCTGCAGGATTCTTTGCACAGGTCCAGCTGCTAACAGCAGCTATTGTATAAAATGGACAAGGCAAGGCTAAACTAGAGATAGTGCCTTCTAGTTACAGTTATTGGGCAAAATATTCCAATGGCAGAATAGATTGTTGGAAACTTTGAAAACCAACTGATTAAGTTACAAATCGACATCTGTTTTCCTCGAAATGATTAAACTATGCCAAAACAGCAGTCATGAAATGAAGACGACCCGCTGATGTACAAAATCACCTTTAAATATATCTTCCCTCTTTTCCAGCGAGAAGTTCCCCGCTTTCTCATGTATTCGAAACAATGTTTCACTGATCTGTATATCAAATCTCTCAGTGGACACTGCCTTTCAGAGAACATTTTCGTTGCTCACCATTGGAATGATCGTGAAAGTCTCCAAAATTAGTGTAATTCATTGAATAGAAATCAAACAAGTCGATGAATCGAGTAGAAAACGCAGACCATTTACTAGAATCCAATCTCCCAATCTTGCCAGCCAAAGGAGAACGTCTGAGGGGTGGTCAATATTTTAATAAAAATCATATAGTTTTTTAAAAATCTCAAAACTTTAGGTTATAATCGAACAGGTTTATTTGGAAGCACTAGTTTTTGGAGTGCTGCTCCTTCATCGGGTAGATGTGAATTTGGATCATAATACACAGGTCATAAACGAAAAGATTTCAGCATCATGCAACTGAAATGATATGTTGAATAAACCTGCAATGTTTCTACTTCTTTCATCTTTAGAATGGGTTCCAGGTTTCAGTTCATAACATGGCAACTAACTCAGTGAGTGCAAGATCCCAAGCACAGTGATGCGCATTTTTTTGCAAAATACCCTTCTTGAAATTTAGATCAGACCTCCATCCACGCCTAACCAGAACTGCAAGTAGTTCTGTGGCCGAACTAATTATACAGTTCAAGCTAAACATCCCTCCTTTTGTACGCCACATTTTGGATCATAACGGAAAATATTCTGGATGCCTTTTTAACATTATTATTGACCTGGTCATGCACAGCAGAAGCATCCATTGTTATATTCATGCCCTACTACCTCTGCACCTCGCGGTATGCTCCTACTTCGTTTGCTTGACGTCTCCAATTGCATCACTTCACACTTCACCTTGTTGCTTGGTACATCCAGATAACTGCTCAGATCTGGACTCACAACTTGTTTTTTTGTTTATCCAGTCAGACTAATCACACACATTCCTCCCTCGATAAATGCACGAAGAATGCCCTTAACCCCACCTGGGATTTTCAAAATGACTCTTTTATCGTTCACTCACGACTCCAACATCCAAATGTATGCTCGATATCAAGTAAAGCTGCGATGTCAGCATTTCTCCAATTCTTCTGTCGAATGAGAATTGGAACATGATGATCAGAACATGCAAAGCAATCACAGGGGCTTGCTACGGTCTGGGGTAAATTAGAGGCCCCAGCGTGGGAAAACAGGCCTTTCGGTCCAACAACTCCACACCGACCTTCCGAAGAGTCACCCACGCAGAAACATTTGCCCCTGACTAATGCACTTAACACTGTGGGCAAATAAGCATGACCAATTCACCTGTGCTACGAAACCGAAAACCCACGCAGACATGGGGAGAATGTGTTAACTCCACACAGACAGTCGTCCACGGCTGCACTAGAACGTGGGATCCCTGGCGCTGTGACGCAATAGTGCTAACAACTGAGTTCCCGTGCTGCCCCATGCTTGTTAGTACTGTGCTGGGTCTACCACTGGAAGCACTTGTTCAAATCTGACCAACACTAGAGGTAGGTAAAAAAGAATCACGCAGCAGCTTTATAAGGAAACAAAAAAAAAATCTGTGAATGAACCCTGAGATGTTTATTTAACAGCCTGCGATACATACCATTTGCCCTGGATATGTAAAATACATTCATGAATATAAATCTTTTCTTATAACCACACGCTGCGCAGCATTTATTTCCCAAATGGTTTGCACTCGTCTAATTTAAACACAATGCCTTCAAGACCCATTCATCGTTTGCTAATGACAATGTGCTTCATCTTTTCGCCAAGTGTCATTTTTATTCAGTTTCATGAAGTTAACCTCGCCTCAGGTCTAAAGGAGTTATTTTGGGACATCATCCCAATCATTACTCACATCTCCTGCCCCTGTGGCGCTTCCATCGCGTGACACGAGCGTTATGTTTTCCCTTCACATAGTAGAACAACTCACCACTGCCTGGGGAACCCAGAATAGGCTATCTTTCATCATGCTGATGCCCTTTGTAAAAGACGATTGTGCACCTAGTCTGTCAGTAAAGGCCTGCACTACAGGTTGTGAATTTTATTTCTTGACCATTACAACGTAAGGGGAACCGGTGCCCCATTTTGCTGTCAAGCACTTTGTGCCCTGATGAATTGGCAGGTGGAGTGGAGGATTTTATCAACGCCAAGGAGCGGCAGATGAGGAAACAGAACCAGACATTGTCAATCTTGTTTGTGGACTGGTTACATATTTGGACAATAGCCGAGCAGTGCAGTTGCAAGATCAGTTACCTTCTACTTTCCTCCACGTTAAGTACTGCCATCTCCTTCTCAGCAACTGCACGCACCACCTATCAAGCGTCATATGTTCCTACGCTCACCTACTGCATGGGTGGCACGGTGGTTCAGTGGATAGCACTGCCACGTGACAGCTCTAGGAACCCAGCTTCGATTCCAGCTTTGGGTGACGGTCTGTGTGGAGTTTTCACGTTCTGTCCGTGTCTGTGTGGTGCTCCTCCGGGTGTTCTGGTTTTCTCCCACAATCCAAAGGGGAATGGGTCTAGGTGGGTTAATCTTCGGAGGGTCAGTGAGTACGTGTTGGGCCCAAGGTCCACGTTAACACACTGTCAGGAATCTAACATAATCTAATCACTGTGAGTGAATCATGTGCCATAACCTCTGCACCTCATCCTCAGTCCTCACCTGCACGGCCTGTTCACTTGCTCAAGGCAGCATGTTCGCAAGTTAGCAGTATCAGCTGTGCAAGTCTCTTTCGGGTCCCTTCATATGTCTTGGTAATTGTCTCATTTAATCTTTAAAGGAAAACACAGTTTAACGTTGGAATTTCGAAGAAAGATGATGGGCTACCAAAAGCTCAGTTTTTCAGTCCTAATGAGGATAGGCAAAACACTTCTTCAACTTGAAGTCAATGCCTCTCCCCAAAATGTTGTTCGTTGGGCATCCAGCAATCATAATGGGGAGAGGAGAGGTATCTAGTGCCACCACTGGTTTGTCAATGCACAGACCCGGTTAATATTCTGCTACTATAGACAGTGGAACTTGTATTCAGTGAAAATCGGGCATTTAATATCTCATTACGGTCATTAATCCATTGTCGACGGTTGAAAAAGCCCAACTGGTATACTAACATCCTTCGCAGAAGGAAACTGTCATCTTTACATGCCATAGACGACATGCGGCCCCAGATCGACAGCCATGTGGTAGACTCCGAACTGTCTTGAGAGCAATTAGGGATTGCTAATAAACGCTGAGCAAGCCACGGAAGTCCACATCACGTGAATTGATGAAAACAAGTATTCTACATTTTCAGGACAATGGTAATAGTATCTACTGTTCACCATGTTCAATGCTTTGCACGTGTGTGATACGAATGTCACTTGCTACCGTTCTGTCCAAATCGAAATATTGTCCAACTTCTGCTGCAGTTAAACATGGACTGCTCTCTGTCAGAAAAGTTTTGAAAGCTGTGGAATATTGCTTCTATGAATGAGGGGTGAAGCTGCACTGATTCCAGCAAAATTTGCGTCATCGATTACACTCCCATTGTTTCTTGCCCATCTTTGACAGGATTTGGGATTTCAGGAGATGAGTTAATTGGTGGAAGATTCCGAGCCTCCCATCTGATTGTGCAGCCATTGTATTTATATGATGAATCCACTTCCTCTTCGAGTTTATGACACTCACAAAAATGTTGTTAATAAGTAATGTTATTTCTCGCTTGTCAGCCCAGGCCCGTATATTCTCGAAGAACTTGCAACATTTGGACACGGATTGTTTCAGCATCTGTGAAGTCGTTGGTCATGCTGAATAATGTGCAATTATAAGCGAATATTCCCTTTTTACCGTTATGATGGAAGGAAGGTCTTTGATGAAGCAACTGAAGATCCTTAGTCCGAGCACAATACCTTGACAAAAACTTGAGGACATATATTGTGGCTGAAATTATTGAAAGTCAACAAATGCTGACACCTTCCTTTACGCTAGATATCATAACAGCAGTGGAAACATCCTCCTGATTCCCTTTGATTCCAGTTCTCTGGGATTTCTTTGATGCCAAACACAGTTAAACAGGACAACAATTTAAAGGGCAGTTACAATCAACTCGAGCCTAATTTCAGCTCTTTTTGTCTATTTTGTGCCCAAAGAGGTGATGAGGTCAGGATCTGGTGGACTCCACGGCAGCATCACTGGTCAGGCTATTGGGAAGTAAGTGTTGTTTGGTGGCACTGTTTGTGAACCTTCCCTAAACTTTAGAAATGATCGAGTGTAGTCTGAAGGGACTGGAATGGCCGGTATGGATTCGGTAAGTTTCATGTACACAGGAGATAACTGGTTACGTTTCTACATTATGAAGTACACGTGAATATCGTAGCTATGCTGGAACAGCTTGGCGAAGTGTTTGGCAAGTACTGAAACAGACGACTGCAGTTGTATTTCTGGAATTTGTCAGGATCGTAGTTTTTGCAGTATACAGTGACGTTTGCATATCAAGTAGAGCGAATTGCATTGACTGAAAACTGGCATGGAAGACACAGTGGAATTCAAGAGAGGCCATGATGAATCGTCGACACCGCATTTCTGACTGATTTATTTTTCTTCAAATACTTCAATCTAATCGATTGCATGAATGGACTTTCTCCACCAGCATTGAGGATGAGGCCAACCCATGTTCAATTGCCCACCACGTTTCACGAGAATAGATGTCAGTACTCGAGAGGTCATGTCGATCAATTGGTTGTAGATTTGTTTGTCTCTGTCTATCAGTTGCGTGTTAAGTTTTTTCACATCCAAGTATTTATATAGCTCCCCCAGGTTATCTCCTCATGTTTCGGAATGTCTGGTGCTGATGTTTGAATAGCCGTTTGTACCCTTTCATATGTTGAATACCTGTTTTATTGTGATTGATAAAGTGGGTGATATGCTGAACCGTTGCAGTTTCTGGACAATTCCTTCAACGTATGATTCTGCTACTGCTGATGGCTCACTGTGCCAGATGGATACCTTGTGATTTAGCCAACATGTCGGCATTCCCATTTAGCACAGAGGTAGCGCCACTGACCATGATGGAGGAGCAACAAATATGAAGATGACACTTCTCTCAGCAAGACCCATGCCGTGGTCAGTGTAACAGGTACAGACATGGAGTGATGCATCAGTTCCATGCAGATTAGCGTTGATGCAGCAAGTGTCTTGGTTCCTTTTTTGGGTTGCCTGTCCAACTGCCACAGTGACTGTCCAGCAGCTTTATCCATTCGCCAAAATCGAAATCCGTGAGCACTGGGGCTGCTGAGCCACTGTTGGCGATGGACAGTAAAACCACGTACCAAAAATATGTTGTCTGCTCTTTCCACCCTTCATGTTGTGTCAAATAGGGAAGGACTGAATTGAGGGGAGCCATATAAATTAATTATCAGAAGGTTTTTCTTGGCCGTGTTGAACCTAATATCATGGCATTTCAAGGGGCTGAGCATCAATCATCAGCATTTCAGGGACAAATCGCTTTTGACTGTAACCTCTGTTCGTTCTGCGACCCGAGTGGGACAGGACTTCCTCAGAGATGGGGATGATAATGTCTGGAATATTGCGATTCGTAGAATGTCACTGTATCTAACTGTTTGCTTGATGATTCTGTGAGAAATATACAAGTCAGTTTCCCATTTTATATCCTAAAGTTTTTTTTTAATCTTTAAAATCAAGTA
>NW_025201990.1:0-2581 GCF_004010195.1 Chiloscyllium plagiosum
CCCAACATTTCTCCATTAGATCTGCCCTCCAATCTAGAAATCATCCTGATTAATCTCTTATGCACCCTCTTCAAAGCTTCCACATCTTTCCTATAATGAGGCGACCAGAACATAACACAATATTCCAGGATTAACCAGGGCTGTATAGAGCTGCAGCATAACCTCACAGGTCGTAAACTCCATCCGCCTGCTAATGAAAGCTAACACATCACACGCCTTCTTACCACCCCTATCAACATGGCTGGCATCTTTGAAGGATCTATGAACGTGGATCCCATGAAACTTCTGTTACTCCACACTACCAAGACTCCTGCATTTAACCCAGTAAAGGTTTTCTGCAGAATCCTTCAATCTTTAACCTTCCCTGTTTTGGTACCTTGCTCCAGTATCCACAAAACTCATAAACTGTGAAGCGTCTTCCCGTCTCTATATTCCTCTTTAGCTCTGTAACCTCCTTTATTGATGTGAACCCTCAAAACTATTAACGCCAATTTTAGCCACTTCAATATTTCTAATAACTGCAAAATCCTCCAGTCCTGATATTCCTCCTAACTCTGTAACCCTCACCATCCTCCATTACCCTTCTGGGGAACATTGCAGAGGAAGGAAGAGTTGTAGAGTCCGGGTCATGTTACGGAGATAGGAAGGGCAGCAGAACCTAGAGGATGGTACAAATGTAGGAAGGGACGGGATCCTTCAGGAGGTTAGAGGTAGCGGGATTCATATAACCTGCAGATGGGACCGAGACTGCGTTGTGGAACCTGAAGGATATTTTAGTCTGAATGATCCATTTTTTTTTTTTATTAGACCATTGGGCCGATCTTGATGACCTAATTTTGATGATGTTTACCAGAATTGGCTGTGCACAGCTTCAGATTCCCAGGCTGGGAAATGTGAGTTCAGATGTGAATCTATTTGCCCATTCTGTCTGTGTGCCTGACACTGACCTGGTGCTGCTCTAATAGAAAGTACTCTCCGTGTATCTGGTAACCTCCAGATCGACAGGACTGACCAGAGCTCACCTCATCAAAGTCTTCGTTTAGAATGTTCTTTTTTAATTATTATTTTCAAATGTCAGTTTCGTGAGATGCAGGAATTGGGATGATTCCATTTTAAGAGAATGAAACCTTTATCATTGGAGATTTGGAAGCCTTCAAAAATGAGATAACGGCTTTCCAGAGACAGTACATAGTATTCCTGTTAGGGTGGAAGGAAATGCTGGTGGGTGTAGGGTATGCTGGATGACGAGAGAATGAAGATTTTGCTTAAGAAAAAAAGGAAACATTTGTCAGTTATAGACAAGAGAAATAAAGTGAATTCTCAGAATAGAAAGGCAGGAAGAGTATACTTCAGAGGGAAATCAGTAGGGTAAAAAGGGGACGTGAGATAGCTTTGACAAATAGTGTTAAGGAGAATCCAAAGGGTTTTTATAAATACATAAACGACAAGAGGGAAACTAGGGAGAAAATAATGCCCCTCAAAGATCAGCAAGGCAGCCTTTGTGTGCAGCCGGAGGAGATGGTGGCGATACTATACGAGTATTTTGCATCAGTGTTTACTGTGGCGAAGGAAATGGAGGATATAGAATGTGGGGAAGTAGATGGTGACGTCTTGAAAAGCGCCCATATTGAAGATGAGGCGGTGCTGGATGTCTTGAAATGCATAAAAGCGCATAAATCCCCAGGATCTGATCAGGTGTACCTTAGAATCTGTGGGAAGCTAGGGAAGTGACTGATAGGCCCTTTGCTGAGAAATGTGTATCATGGATTATCACAGGTGAGGTGCTTGAAGACTGGAGGTTGACTAACGGGGTGCCACCATTTAAGACAGTTGGTAAGGGAAAGCTAGGGAACTACAGACCAGTGAGCCTGACATCAGTCGTGGGTAAATTGTTGAAGGGAATCCTGCGAGATAGGATTTACATGTATTTAGTAAGGCAAGGAATGACGAGGGATAGTCAGAAAGGCTTTGTATGTGGGAAATCATGTCTCAAAAAATTGATTGCGTTTTTTGAAGAAGTAACAAAAAGGATTGATGAGGGCCAATCATTGGATGTGATTTCTATGGACTTCAGTGAGGTGCTTGAAATAGTTCCTCACGGGAGATTGGTTAGCAAGGTTAGGTCTCATGGAATACAGGGAGAACTGACTGTTTGGATACAGAACTGGCTCGAAGGTAGAAGACAGAGGTTGGTGGCGGAGGGTTGCGTTTGTGGGCGGCACGGTGGCACAGTGGTTAGCACTGCCGCCCCAGAGACCGGGTTCAATTCCCGCCTCAAGCGACTGACTGTGTGGAGTTTGCACGTTCTCCCCGTGTCTGCGTGGGTTTCCTCCGGGTGCTACGGTTTCCTCCCAGAGTCCAGGTCAGGTGAATTGGCCATGCTAAATTGCCCGTAGTGTTAGGTAAGGGGTACATGTATAGGTTGGTTGCGCTTCAGCGGGGCGGTGTGGACTTGTTGGGCCGAAGGGCCTGTTTCCACACTATAAGTAATCTAATCACACTGGAGGACGATGGTGTGCCACAAAGATCGGTGCTGGTGTCACTATGTTTCGTCATTATATTAATGATTTTGACATGAACA
>NW_025201990.1:4488-7486 GCF_004010195.1 Chiloscyllium plagiosum
ATTTCCTCTTTCCCACAATGTCCTATCACAAACTGATTCATTGTTGTACAGTTTTAGTTAAACTCTGTCCCTTCCTGTTCCTTTCTGCTTGTCTTCAGCCACATTCCCATGCTGTTCCGAGGCTTCACATTTTCCCTTTGGATTTGGAAAGCTCCTTTCACCTGTACCCTGTCCCTGCACCCTCCATGTCAGTTTAAAGCCCTGTCCATAAACCTACCGACATGACTGCCCAGGACACTGGTCCCAACAGTGTTAGTTTTAATTCACTCGTGAGATATTGCTCTCTCTGGCTGGCCAGCATCACATGCCCACTCTGACCAGCCTTAGAGCTGAGTGGCTTGACAGACCATGACAGAGGGCATTTGAGAGTCAATCCCATTGCTCTGGGTCTGGATTCATATGTAGTCTAGACCGGCAGTCGATAACAGATTTTCTTACTTAAAGGGTATTAAGTAGTCAGATGGGTATCCCTGCTACCGGCATTAAATTCTGGATGAACAGTCTAGTGAGAGTAACGCGAGGCCATTGCCTGGCCCACTGATAGCTCGCTCATCCCTGAGTACTGATCCCAGTGCACCTTCTTCCTGACCGTGATTTGATCCTGATAACTTCCTGCACTCTGGTGATATCACACAGTCTCCCTCCATGTGTTATGTGTCACTGTGAGGGTTTAATTGATGCCGGTGACTGCACCTTTTGCAGCTACTTCAGATCCTGAACCAACAGAATTCTCCACTCCAGGGAGACGCACTGGGATTTTCCAGGTCTCTGTGGGACACGGTGCCATTCTCCATGTTTAACCATCACTGCATCAATCTGATTTCCCATTCTGTTCATTTCTCTGTCTCCTGTAGGTACTCAGGATGCTCCTGACTCAGCAGAATTCCCAAGTCCTGTTTCGTCCACCACCACACTGAAGAAAGTTGGTCAGCCAGAGAGATGGAGAGTGAGATCTGGAGCCTTTAGTAAATCCTGCAGTGAGGTAAGATCACTCACAGTGAACAGAGCAGACTGTATTTAATACATCGAACTTTGGTCCAGAAGACATGACACAGATTCAGTGTTGAAGCACGAACACAGAGCATGATGGTCCCAGGCTCAATCCCCACCCTCTTGTTTACTTTCATCACTGCTGTACTGAGCCTTCCAATGTCAATATAGGAAGTTGACAGTTATCAATCCATGCCTGTGCTGTCTTAGTGAGGATCAGTACAACAGAGGGGAAAGCAGTTGAAACTTTATTGCTGGAACAGCACAGCAGGTCAGGCAGCATCCAGGGAACAGGAGATTCGACGTTTCGGGCACAGGCCCTTCTTCAGGAATGAGCAGCGAGTGTTCAGCAGGAGAAGATAAAAGGTAGGGAGGAGGGACTTGGAGGAGGGGCGTTGGAAATGTGATAGGTGGAAAGAGGTCAAGGTGAGGGTGATAGGTCGGAGTAGGATGGAGGCGGAGAGGTCAAGAAGAAGACTGCAGGTCAGGAAGGCGGTGCCGGGCTGGAGGGATTCGGCTGAGACAAGGTGGGGGGAGGGGGGATGAAGAAACTGGTGAAGTCCAAGTTCATCCCCTGCGGTTGGAGGGTTCCCAGTCGGAAGATAAGACGCTCCTCCTCCGACCGTCGGGTTGTTGTGGTTTGGCGGTGGATGAGTCCAATGACCTGCATATCCTCGGTGGAGTGGGAGGGGGAGTGGAAATGCTGTGCTACAGGGTGGTTGGATTGGTTCGTCCGGGTGGCCCAGAGGTGCTCTCTGAATCGCTCCGCAAGTAGGCGGCCTGTCTCCCCAATATAGAGGAGGCCACACCGGCTGCAGCGGATGCAGTAGATGATGTGGGTGGAGGCCCAGAGGTGCTCTCTGAATCGCTCCGCAAGTAGGCGGCCTGTCTCCCCAATATAGAGGAGGCCACACCGGCTGCAGCGGATGCAGTAGATGATGTGGGTGGAGGCCCAGAGGTGCTCTCTGAATCGCTCCGCAAGTAGGCGGCCTGTCTCCCCAATATAGAGGAGGCCACACCGGCTGCAGCGGATGCAGTAGATGATGTGGGTGGAGGCCCAGAGGTGCTCTCTGAATCGCCCCGCAAGTACAAATTTCATCCCTGGGATTGTTTTTGGAAACCCATTTCTCGAACCCATTCACTTCCTTTGTCCAGACTCTTAATGTATAACGCGTGGAGTGTAGTCCCAACACTGACCCCTGCGGAGCTCCCCTCATCACCAGTTCCCATCGTGAAAAAGACCCCTTTCTTCACACTCTCTGCCTTGTGCCAATCAAGCAAATCCTCTACCCATGCTAAGCATGTTGTTCTGAAATGGAAATTTCATTTCACACCCACTGCTGGATTTATTTTTCTGTCTGGCTGTAAACAGCAGAGTTTCACCATTACCTTCCCATCTGTAATTCCCTGGAGAAGGTGGTGGGGAGCTGCCTTCGTCACCCACTGCAGTCCTTTGTGTGTGGGGCCAGACACAGTGCTGGGAGGATGGTGCGTGTCTTGGAGGGCACCTTGGAAATGCTGGTGTTCCCGTGTACCTGGAGGTCCTGTCCTTCCAGGGAAAAGTGGTTCCAGGTTTATGAAGGGCTGTTGAAAGACCCTGCCTGAGTGACCTCTATTCGAAAGGATCTGAAGAAGGGCTTATGCCCGAAACGTCGATTCTCCTGTTCCCTGGATGCTGCCTGACCTGCTGCGCTTTTCCAGCAACACATTTTCAGCTCTGACCTCAGTGCTACTTGGAGATCTTTTATTCCTTCATTCATTAATGAACACGAGCTTTTTTGGCTGACCCAGCATTTATTGTTGAGTTTGAGCTGTCCCTGAGAAGGTGGTAGTGAGCTGCCTTCCTGAGCCACTGCTGTTGTTATCTGTGTACCCTCCAGCAGGGACTCCAACACTCCTCATGTCTGTAACTGCATACAGATAATGCAGCTCTCCCTTTCATATCTGACATCCTCCCCGCCATATAAATCTGACGGTTCCTCACAATATCTCATCTCCTCCATTCCCA
>NW_025201991.1:0-2695 GCF_004010195.1 Chiloscyllium plagiosum
TAGCCTGCTTGGCACACCTTCCTCATTCCTAAAAAAGTGATTATGCCAGTCACATCGATTCTTCTGCTCAATTGATGCTGCCTGACCTGCTGCACTTTTCCGGCAACACATTTTTTAACTCTGATCTCCAGCATCTGCAGTTCTCACTTTCTCCTCCTCTCGATGAAACCATGCTGACTTTGCCCTATTTTACAATACAGTTCCAAGTATTCAGAAATCTCATTCTCCACAGTGGATTCCGAGAACTTATCCATGACCAAAATAAGGCTAATTGGTCTGCAATTTTCCGTCTTCTGCTATACTTTGTTTTGAAACAGTATTGCTACTTTAGCATTTTGCCAGTCCTGTGGGATCCTTCCTGATTGCAGTGATGTGCGAAAGGTCACCGCTGATGGCTCCACTGTCTACTCATCTATCTCCGTTTGAAGTCTGGGGTGTAGCCCACCTCGTGCAGACGATGTATTTAGCTCCAGGTCATTCAGTTTTTCAAGTCCTGTCTCCTTGGAGCCGGCCAGCATTATCAATTCTTCCCCGTCACTCTTTTGAATCTTTGGAATATTACTCGTGTCTTCCACCGCGAAGACGGTTGCCAAGTCATTACTAAGCTCCTTAGCAATATCTTTGCTCCCCATTACTTTATCTCCTGTGTCATTTTCCAGCAGAATAATGAGCATCTCTGCCTCTCTTTTGCACTTTATGTATAGAAATAAATTCTCAGAGTTTTTCTTTCTATTCCTGGCTAGCTTACTCTGCTAAAAATACTCTACCTCCTTATTTCTGATTTTGTTGCCCTTTGTTTGTCTTTGTATGGATCCCAATCATCTGGTTTCCCACTGCCCTTGGTCACATTCTGTGCTTTCTCTTTCACTTCTACGCTATTCCTGACTTCCCTAGGCAACCGTGGTTACCTCATCCTCCCTGTACCATGCTTCTTTTTCGTTGGACTGAATCTCTGCTGTATCTCCTGAATTATCCCAGACCTTCTGCCAAATGCTATTCCACTTTTTTTCTCTCTTGGATCCCTCTCTCATTCAATTCTACCCATATCCTTCCTCATGCCTCTGTCTTTGCCTTCATTCCGCTCTAATAAGTTTACCTCTAATTCTATTTTCTTCCTCTCAAATTCAATCATGGTATGATCACTGCCGCCTCACGACTCCTCCATCTTAAGTTCCCTTATCAAGTCTACCTCATTGCACATATTAAATGCAGTGTTGCCTGTCCCAGGTGGGCTCCATCACAAACTGCTCCAAAAGGTCACTTTGTAGATATTTCTCAAATTTATTTTCTTGCAAACCACTACTAACTTGATTTTCCCTGACCACCTGAGCATTTAAATCCTATATGGTGACTAACTTTGCTTCACAGCTTTTCTATCTCTTGGGTATATTGCGCCCCAGCTCCTGACTACTATTTGGAGGTTTGTTCGTAACCCCAACTATTTCTGTTTTGTAGCTTTTGCGGTTTTTCAATTCTACCCATGAAGATCCTGGGCGATCTGACAGATGTTATTTTGTTATCGATACAATTCCATTTCTTCCGAAAAATGCAGCCCTGCCCCTAATGTCCAGCTGCCCACCTTTTCGATAGGATGCACATCCTTGCTCCCCATCTTGATAACCTTTCAGCCACGTCTCCGTGATGCTCAGCACATCATACCTTGCAGTTTCGACCTGCGAGATAAACTCATTTACCTTATTACTTATACCACGTGCATTCAAAGTATCCCATCTTCAGTCCTGTATTAAGGTTTCCTCTTCTCATTATCGTTCATTTATCCAGTGTGCTTGAAGTTTATTTGCTGACCATTTCCATAAACTCAGTCCTATTTGTGTCTGTGCAAGAGAGTTTAAAAACGTGTTAAATTAGGCACTTCTATTTCTCCTTTTTAAATTCCGGTTTATTACGAACACTCAACCCATCACGCCTAATCATTTTATAGCCCTGTCTACAGCCCCAGTTTGCGACTCAATTGGAGTGTGCCCCAGCATTGTTCAAATGAATACTGTCCCATCAGAGCAGGTTGCTTCTTCTCCAGTAATAAAATGCGTTTATACGGCAAAAAACACAGGGTCGACATAACTTTATACTTACCAAATTATGGAAAGTACAGAAAGGTAAGGTTGTTAAAATGTACTCATAATATTGAGCTATATGATTTGAAATGTGTATTACAAAATCATGGAAGTTGTGTGCAAACTTTATCAATCATTGTTTGAACAACAGCTGAGATCATTATTTTCCCCTCTGTCAGTGATCACATCACTGAGACTCTCTGGCCCAGGCTCTCACACAGTTTTTAGGGGTGGTTATTATTTCCTGCTGCTGTTGGCCCAGTCAGTATTAATTAATCCATCTTCTCCCTGGAACTAATCTATTGGTCTACTGGATTCCGTTTAGCTGTCAGCAATACAGTTCTGTAATATTATTGGAGAAAAATGACCTGGGATATCAGCCAGTATTAGCAGGATGCTCACAGGGTAAGTGAACAGACAAAGAGATGGAGACTTTGGGACTTTCGAAATCAATTTTCCTTCTCATCTGTTTCTCCTCATGCTGTCTCCTAATCTGTCGAACTTCATTCTCGTTTAACACCCCTTCCTCTCGCCCAGTCTGTCACTCCCTTTTTCTCTGCACTTTGTTCATCTCCCTTCAGTTTCTTTCTCCCTGTCTCTCTCTGTCTCACACACACACA
>NW_025201991.1:3869-7487 GCF_004010195.1 Chiloscyllium plagiosum
AAGTTGAGCAGCCAGTCCTGTCCCCTTCTCAACGAAATCCCTACAATGGTCATACATACTCCCATGTAAGGTTTTAGGCTCTAAGTTCATCTACATTACCAGTAATGTCCCTTGCATTGAAATAAACACACTTCAGTCCAAATCCCTCAGATTAATTAGTTTGAGTTTCCCTGATGGAAATTATTCTCCTCTATTATCCGGAGGCAGGAGATCACGAAATACTAAATCAGGAAAGTATTATGAACAGACAATTCTAATTTCCTCCCTTGTCCCTTAAATCTCAAGTAATGGATTCTGCATGTTGTCCAATTCAAATAAAGTGTTGGATAATTATTTTGAAGAATAATTATTCAAGCAACTGTCTCCAGCCACTCACTGCAAATTCTGGAACTCTTTCTGGAACAATTGGATCGACTGGTCATTTTCCCTCTCCCAATCTAATCACTGTGTAATATTGTGAATATAGTTATATACACTCAAATAAGCTCCACGTTTACCTCTCTTACCTGTCATAAACCCCACATTAAAATCAGCACACTTCAGACTGCCAGTCCCACTGTTTTCAGTAACTTCTGCCTATTTGTTGTTGGTCTTAGCTGTATGGATATTAGTCTCTAGCTCCTCCTCAATCACTGTACTTGTCTACGTACTGCTTTGGTTCCCACACCCTCCTGCCACACTCATTTAAACCCTCAAGATTGACAGTAGTAAACCTGCCTGCCAGGAGATTGCTGCCAGTTCAGATGCATCTCGTTCTTCTTGTGTAGGTCCGCCCGACACGGGAATCCCAATGATCCACATGTTGGAAGAGCTGCCTCTTCTCCCAGCAATTTGGCCATGTGCTTTACTGTCCTTCAATCCCTAAACAAAACGGCAGTAACACATTATAGCCTCTCCCAAATCCAAATATCATTTTAGAACAACTCCAGCAAGAATTTGCTTGAAAATGGATCGATTTGATAATTGTAAATTAAGTGTGAACTCAATAACCAGGAAGAGGTGTCAGCCGTATCAGTCCCATGACAACTGATGGGACTGATAGCTATGACCTCTACGAAACCTGTTTGACGAGGCAAACATATGGAACATCTACTTGCAGATGGAAAAGGATAGGCAGAAGCTAATCCATAAGATCAGAAAATGTCAGGGTACAGCAGTGCTTACTCTGCTTATTATTTAAAGGAGTATTAGCTACTCTGTCTCTCCGAATAGGAGGGAGTTTACTTAGCATCCCTGAAGGGTCAGGAAGTGCTCAGTAACTTGCAGTGCGCAGCCATGCGTAGTGAGATACCACCGAAAGGCAATGGGTTTTCGGGAGTCCCAGGGCTGGCAAAGGAAAGGCTGCAAGTAGTCGCGAATAGGCTGAAGCAGTGAAAAGACGGAGTGTGCAGTGTCGGCACTGCAAACATACAAGTGGCCGGGCAAGATTCCCAAACACTCAGTGGAGCCCGAAAACCAGGGCTGCTTTTATAACAACCTGCCGCATTTATCCCGTTTCACCATAAAAGAAAATCAAAAATACTGCAGATGATGGAAACCCGAAACAAGCACGGAGACATACTGTCTAGAGATAAAATAAAAAGTGAATTGTTCTCATGCAGACACGAGGAGAATGTGCAGCCTCAATGCCGACATTTAACTGAGAATGGATTTGAATCCCAGTCCTTGTCCCACCATGCCACGCGATGATGCAATACACGACGAGATTAGTTACATGCTTATTTTGCGCTTTTAATTCACTGGAACACTCTCACTCAGTCTGTGTAAGATTTGGAAACTTAATTTTAACGCAGCAGAGGACAAGTGAAAAAAAAAACAATGTGGAGAACATGAAGCATTAAAGCTAGATCGCTATAGAAAAGGAGATTGCAGGAGTTTTGTTCCGAGAAATCAACGAAGAGAGGCAAGAGTGTGCATTGGACCACTGGCCATTGAGGCTGGCTCCAGAGAAGCGAAGAAGAAAGAAGTAAACAGGTACTTTGCATCAGTACTCACAATCAGAGACACTAGTCGCATTCCACAACTTCAGGAAAGTGAAGGGTTGGAATTGAGTGCAGTGATCTGCACTGAGGAGAATGTGCTCGGGAAGCTGCAATGTTTGACGATAGATAAAACACGGACAGGAAGGATAACAAACCAAATTTCTGAAGATTAGAGCGGAGGAGATTGTGGAGGCACTGGTTGTGAATTTTCAGGGAAAACTGTCTTCCGAGAGAGTCCCAGCGAAGTGGAAAATGAAAATGCAAAATTTCTGTGAAAGGAAGGAAGGCAAAATACAAAAAAACTTCGGCTAGTAAGCCTGACATCGGCAATTAGAAGGACTTTAGTGACCATTATTCAAAATAAGATTGCAAAATAAATGGAGGTGCATAATAAAACAGGGCTGAGTCAGCACGGCTTCGTCAAAAAGAGGTCCCACGTGACAAGACTGTCAGAATTCTTTCTGAAGAGAATCGGCAAGTTTAATAAAAGGAGGACTGTGATTTGTTTTGCTTACAGTCAGTCCACTAACTTTTAATTTGCGTTAAATTGAATCTTCTTAATTTATTGTTTACAACTTGCATAACCAAAGTTACAAAAACAGTTTTTTAATCATTTTTTTTATAAAAAAACTAGTTAACTAAAACAAGTATGGATGGTCGGGTACTGAGTAGTTTCTCCATGATGTGGGAGATGGTGGACCCGATTGTAGCTCACAGTGATCATGTCTACAGCAAATGTAGTTTGCTGGAAGAATTCCAGCTCAGAGTCGATTAGCTGGAGTCGGAGCTTCAAAGTTTGTGACATATCGGAGAGAGGGTGTTTTACCTCGATGCTGTTATCCAGGAGAAAGTCTCGATCCTTAGATCAGCTAACTCAAATTCAACCAATATTCAGAGAAACGCGGGTGTGGCTTTAAACAAGGAGAAAGTGAGGACTCCAGATACTGGAGACAAGAGTTGAAACATGTGGTGCTGGAAAAACACAGCAGGCCAGGTAGTATCCGAGGAGCAGGAGAATCGATGTTTCGGGCAAAAGTCTTGAAGCAGACGTCGGATTCTACCTGGCCCGCTGTGTTTTTACTGCACCACATTTTTCAACTCTGGTCTCCAGCATCTGCAGTCCTCACTTTCTCCGAATTGATCATAACCTACTGCGAATCCTCTAGCAATGGAGGCTTTAAATAAGTCAGGGAGAGGGTCTCTGGAGGTAGAGTTTAAGTACCCTCAGCCCCTGTCTCGGTCTAACAGATTGAAGAGATTTGATCCCTGTGTGGGTGGAAATGGGGTCTGTCGGGAGTATGAGCCAGTTGGCCGCAGCACCGAATTTGGCAAACCATTCGAGGGGAATAGAAGATAAATACTGTTGTCTTTGGAAAGATTATGGTTAGAGGCACAGACGCTATTCTCTGTGATCAAGAACGAGAGTCCTGAAGAATGTGCTGCTGGCCTGGTGTTCGGGTTTGGGATATCTCATTTGGGCTGCAGATGAATGTGGAGTGCGAGGACAAATATCCATTGGTCGTGGTCAATGTAGGCAACAACGACATAGAGAAATCTAGGGCAGAGTTTTTGCTTAGTAATATGAACAGCCAAGTGCTAAATTAGAAAGCAGAACCAACAAGGTAATGATCTCTGT